>NW_026045853.1:0-53900 GCF_023898315.1 Schistocerca nitens
ACGGAGTGCAGCCTTCGCACGGAGTGCAGCCTTCACAATGAGTGCAGCCTCCGCAGGGAGTGCAGCCTCCACATGGAGTGCAGCCTCCACATGGAGTGCAGTCTCTGCATGGAGTGCAGTCTCTGCATGGAGTGCAGTCTCTCCATGGAGTGCAGCCTCCACTGGGAGTATACCCTTCACAGGGAGAGCAGCCTTTGCATGCAGTGCAGCAGTTTTCGCACAGAGTGCAGCCCTCGAACACAGTGCAGCCATCGCACGGAGTGCAGCATTCACACGGAGTGCAGCCTTCGCACGGGGTGCAGCCTTCGCACGGAGTGCTGCTTTCGCACGGAGTGCTGCCTTCGCACGGAGTGCTGCTGTTGCACGGAGTGCAGCCTTCGCATGGAGTGCAGCCATCGCACGGAGTGCAGCCTTCGCACGGAGTGGAGACTTCGCAAGGTGTGCAGCCTTCGCACGGAGTGCAGCCTTCGCACGGAGTGCAGCCTTCGCACGGAGTGCAGCCTTCGCACGTAGTGCAGCCTTCACACGGAGTGCAGCCTTCGCACGGTGTGGAGACTTCGCAAGGTATGCAGCCTTCGCACGGAGTGCAGCCTTCGCACGGAGTGCTGCTGTTGCACGGAGTGCAGCCTTCGCACGAAGTGCAGCCTTCGCACAGAGTGCAGCCTTCGCACGGAGTGCAGCCTTCGCACGGGGTTTAGCCTTCGCACAGAGTGCAGCCCTCGCATGGAGTGCAGCCTTCACACGGAGTGCTGCCTTCACACGGAGAGCTGCCTTCGCACGGAGTGCTGCTGTTGCACGGAGTGCAGCCTTCGCACTGAGTGCAGCCATCGCACGGAGTGCAGCCTTCGCACGGAGTGGAGACTTTGCAAGGGGTGCAGCCATCGCACGGAGTGCAGCCTTCGCACGGAGTGCTGCCTTCGCACAGAGTGCAGCCTTTGCACAGAGTGCAGCCTTCGCACGGAGTGCAGCCATCGCACGGAGTGGAGACTTTGCAAGGAGTGCAGCCTTCGCACGGAGTGCAGCCTTCACAGGGAGTGCTGCCTTCGCACGGAGTGCAGCCTTCGCACGGAGTGAAGCCTTCGCATGGAGTGCAGCCTTCGCACGGAGTGCTGCCTTCGCACTGAGTGCTGCCTTCGCACGGAGTGCTGCTGTTGCACGGAGTGCAGTCTTCGCACGGAGTGCAGCCTTCGCACGGAGTGCAGTCTTCGCACGGAGTGCAGCCTTCGCACGGAGTGAAGCCTTCGCATGGAGTGCTGCCTTCGCATGGAGTGCTGCCTTCGCACTGAGTGCTGCCTTCGCACTGAGTGCTGCCATCGTACGGAGTGCTGCTGTTGCACGGAGTGCAGTTTTCTCACGGAGTGCAGCCTTCGCACGGAGTGCAGCCTTCGCACGGAGTGCAGTCTTCGCACGGAGTGCAGCCTTCGCACGGAGTGCAGCCTTCGCACGGAGTGCAGCCTTCGCACGGAGTGCTGCCTTCGCACGGATTGCAGACTTCACAATGAGTGCAGCCTTCAAAATAAGTGCAGCCTCCGCAGGGAGCGCAGCCTTCGCACGGAGTGCAGCCTTCGCACGGAGTGCAGCCTTCGCACGGAGTGCTGCCTTCGCACGGAGTGCTGCCTTCGCACGGAGTGCTGCCTTCGCACGGAGTGCTGCCTTCGCACGGAGTGCTGCCTTCGCACGGAGTGCTGCCTTCGCACGGAGTGCTGCCTTCGCACGCAGTGCAGCCTTCGCACAGAGTGCAGCCATCGCACTGAGTGCAGCCTTCGCAGGGAGTGGAGACTTCGCAAGGAGTGCAGCCTTCGCACGGAGTGCAGCCTTCGCACGGAGTGCAGCCTTCGCACGGAGTGCAGCCTTCGCACGGAGTGCAGCCTTCGCACAGAGTGCAGCCCTGGCACGGAGTGCAGCCTTGGCACGGAGCGCAGCCTTCGCACGGAGTGCAGCCTTCGCACGGAGTGCAGCCTTCGCACAGAGTGCAGCCATCGCACGGAGTGCAGCCTTCGCACGGAGTGGAGACTTCGCAAGGAGTGCAGCCTTCGAACGGAGTGCAGCCTTCACACGGAGTGCAGCCTTCGAACGGAGTGCTGCCTTCGAACGGAGTGCTGCCTTCGCACGGAGTGCTGCCTTCGCACGGAGTGCAGCCTTCGCACGGAGTGCAGACTTCACACGGAGTGCAGCCTTCGCACAGAGTACAGCCTTCGCACGGAGTGCAGCCTTCGCACGGAGTGCTGCCTTCGCACGGAGTGCTGCCTTCGCATGGAGTACTGCTGTTGCACGGAGTGCAGCCTTCGCACGGATTGCAGCCATCGCACGGAGTGCAGCCTTCGCACGGAGATGAGACTTTGCAAGGAGTGCAGGCTTCGCACGGAGTGCAGCCTTCGCACATAGTGCATCCCTCGCACGGAGTGCAGCCATCGCACGGAGTGCAGCCTTCGCACGGAGTGGAGACTTCGCAAGGAGTGCAGCCTTCGCAAAGAGTGCAGCCTTCGCACGGAGTGCTGCCTTCGCACGGAGTGCAGCCTTCGTACGGAATGCAGCCTTCGCATGGAGTGCAGCCTTCTCACGGAGTGCAGCCTTGGCCAGAGTGCAGCATTGGCACGGAGTGCAGCTTTGGCACGGAGTGCAGCCTTCGCACGGAGTGCAGCCTTCGCACGGAGTGCAGCCTTCGGACACAGTGCAGACTTCGCACGGAGTGCTGCCTTCGCACGGAGTGCTGCTGTTGCACGGAGTGCAGCCCTCGCACAGAGTGCAGCCATCGCACGGAGTGCAGCCTTCGCACAGAGTTGAGACTTCGAAAGGAGTGCAGCCTTCGCACGGAGTGCAGACTTCGCACGGAGTGCAGCCTTCGCACGGAGGGCAGCCTTCGCACGGAGTGCAGCCTTCGCACGGAGTGCAGCCTTCACAATGACTGCAGCCTCCGCAGGGAGTGCAGCCTCCACATGGAGTGCAGCCTCCACATGGAGTGCAGTCTCTGCATGGAGTGCAGTCTCTGCATGGAGTGCAGTCTCTCCATGGAGTGCAGCCTCCACTGGGAGTATACCCTTCACAGGGAGAGCAGCCTTTGCATGCAGTGCAGCAGTTTTCGCACAGAGTGCAGCCCTCGAACACAGTGCAGCCATCGCACGGAGTGCAGCATTCACACGGAGTGCAGCCTTCGCACGGGGTGCAGCCTTCGCACGGAGTGCTGCTTTCGCACGGAGTGCTGCCTTCGCACGGAGTGCTGCTGTTGCACGGAGTGCAGCCTTCGCATGGAGTGCAGCCATCGCACGGAGTGCAGCCTTCGCACGGAGTGGAGACTTCGCAAGGTGTGCAGCCTTCGCACGGAGTGCAGCCTTCGCACGGAGTGCAGCCTTCGCACGGAGTGCAGCCTTCGCACGTAGTGCAGCCTTCACACGGAGTGCAGCCTTCGCACGGTGTGGAGACTTCGCAAGGTATGCAGCCTTCGCACGGAGTGCAGCCTTCGCACGGAGTGCTGCTGTTGCACGGAGTGCAGCCTTCGCACGAAGTGCAGCCTTCGCACAGAGTGCAGCCTTCGCACGGAGTGCAGCCTTCGCACGGGGTTTAGCCTTCGCACAGAGTGCAGCCTTCGCATGGAGTGCAGCCCTTACACGGAGTGCTGCCTTCGCACAGAGAGCTGCCTTCGCACGGAGTGCTGCTGTTGCACAGAGTGGAGCCTTCGCACGGAGTGCAGCCATCGCACGGAGTGCAGCCTTCGCACGGAGTGGAGACTTTGCAAGGACTGCAGCCCTCGCACGGAGTGCAGCCTTCACACGGAGTGCAGCATTCGCACGGAGTGCAGCCTTCGCACGAAGTGCAGCCTTCGAACTGAGTGCAGCCTCCGCACAGAGTGCTGCCTTCGAACGGAGTGCTGCCTTTGCACGGAGTACTGCTGTTGCACGGAGTGCAGCCTTCGCACGGATTGCCACCATCGCATGGAGTGCAGCCTTCACACGGAGTGGAGACTTCGCAAGGAGTGCAGCCTTCGCACGGAGTGCAGCCTTCGCACGCAGTGCAGCCTTCGCACGGAGTGCAGCCTTCGCACAGAGTACAGCCTTCGCACGGAGTGCAGCCTTCGCACGGAGTGCTGCCTTCGCACGGAGTGCTGCCTTCGCATGGAGTGCTGCTGTTGCACGGAGTGCAGCCTTCGCACGGATTGCAGCCATCGTACGGAGTGCAGCCTTCGCACGGAGTGGAGACTTTGCAAGGAGTGCAGCCTTCGCATGGAGTGCAGCCTTCGCACGGAGTGCAGCCTTCGCACGGAGTGCAGCCTTCGCACGGAGTGCAGCCTTCTCAAGGAGTGCAGCCTTGGCACGGAGTGCAGCCTTCGCACGGAGTGCAGCCTTCGCACGGAGTGCAGCATTTGCACGGTGTGCTGCCTTCGCACGGAGTGCAGCCTTCACACGGAGTGCTGCCTTCGCACGGAGTGCTGCCTTCGCACGAAGTGCAGCCTCCACATGGAGTGCAGCCTCCACATGGAGTGCAGTCTCTGCATGGGGTGCAGTCTCTGCATGGAGTGCAGTCTCTGCATGGAGTGCAGCCTCCTATGGGAGTACACCCTTCACAGGGAGAGCAGCCTTTGCATGCAGTGCAGCAGTTTTCGCACAGTGTGCAGCCCTCGAACACAGTGCAGCCATCGCACGGAGTGCAGCATTTCCACAGAGTGCAGCCTTCGCAAGGAGTGGAGCCTTCGCACGGAGTTAAGTCTTCGCACGGTGTGGAGCCTTAGCGCGGAGTGCAGCCTTCGCACGGAGTGCAGCCTTCGCACGGAGTGCAGCCTTCGCACGGAGTGCAGCCATCGCACGGAGTGCAGCCTTCGCACGGAGTGGAGACATCGCATGGAGTGCAGCCTTCGCACGGAGTGCAGCCTTCGCACGGAGTGCAGCCTTCGCACAGAGTGCAAACTTCGCACGGAGTGCAGCCTTCGCACGAAGTGCTGCCTTCTCACGGAGTGCTGCCTTCGCACGGAAAGCTGCCTTCGCACGGAGCGCAGCCTTCGCTTGGAGCGCAGCCATCGCACGGAGTGCAGCCTTCGCACGGAGTGGAGGTTTCGCAAGGAGTGCAGCCTTCGCACAGAGTGCAGCCTTCGCACAGAGTGCAGCCTTCGCACGGAGTGCAGCCTTCGCACGGAGTGCAGCCTTCACACGGAGTGCAGCCTTCGCAGGGAGTGGAGACTTCGCAAGGAGTGCAGCCTTCGCACGGAGTGCAGTCTTCGCACGGAGTGCACCCTTCGCACGGAGTGCAGCCTTCGCACAGAGTGCAGCCTTCGCACAGAGTACAGCCCTCGCACGGAGTTAAGCCTTGGCACGGAGTGCAGACTTCGCACGGAGTGCAGCCTTCGCACGGAGTGCAGCCTTCGCACAGAGTGCAGCCATCGCACGGAGTGCAGCCTTCGCACGGAGTGGAGACTTCGTAAGGAGTGCAGCCTTCGCACGGAGTGCAGCCTTCACACGGAGTGCTGCCTTCACACGGAGAGCTGCCTTCGCACGGAGTGCTGCTGTTGCACGGAGTGCAGCCTTCGCACTGAGTGCAGCCATCGCACGGAGTGCAGCCTTCGCACGGAGTGGAGACTTTGCAAGGGGTGCAGCCATCGCACGGAGTGCAGCCTTCGCACGGAGTGCTGCCTTCGCACAGAGTGCAGCCTTTGCACAGAGTGCAGCCTTCGCACGGAGTGCAGCCATCGCACGGAGTGGAGACTTTGCAAGGAGTGCAGCCTTCGCACGGAGTGCAGCCTTCACAGGGAGTGCTGCCTTCGCACGGAGTGCAGCCTTCGCACGGAGTGAAGGCTTCGCATGGAGTGCAGCCTTCGCACGGAGTGCTGCCTTCGCACTGAGTGCTGCCTTCGCACGGAGTGCTGCTGTTGCACGGAGTGCAGTCTTCGCACGGAGTGCAGCCTTCGCACGGAGTGCAGTCTTCGCACGGAGTGCAGCCTTCGCACGGAGTGAAGCCTTCGCATGGAGTGCTGCCTTCGCATGGAGTGCTGCCTTCGCACTGAGTGCTGCCTTCGCACTGAGTGCTGCCATCGTACGGAGTGCTGCTGTTGCACGGAGTGCAGTTTTCTCACGGAGTGCAGCCTTCGCACGGAGTGCAGTCTTCGCACGGAGTGCAGCCTTCGCACGGAGTGCAGCCTTCGCACGGAGTGCAGCCTTCGCACGGAGTGCTGCCTTCGCACGGATTGCAGACTTCACAATGAGTGCAGCCTTCAAAATAAGTGCAGCCTCCGCAGGGAGCGCAGCCTTCGCACGGAGTGCAGCCTTCGCACGGAGTGCAGCCTTCTCACGGAGTGCAGCCTTGGCACAGAGTGCAGCCTTCGCACGGAGTGCAGCATTCACACGGTGTGCTGCCTTCGCACGGAGTGCAGCCTTCACACGGAGTGCTGCCTTCGCACGGAGTGCTGCCTTCGCACGGAGTGCTGCCTTCGCACGGAGTGCTGCCTTCGCACGGAGTGCTGCCTTCGCACGCAGTGCAGCCTTCGCACGGAGTGCAGCCATCGCACTGAGTGCAGCCTTCGCAGGGAGTGGAGACTTCGCAAGGAGTGCAGCCTTCGCACGGAGTGCAGCCTTCGCACGGAGTGCAGCCTTCGCACGGAGTGCAGCCTTCGCACGGAGTGCAGCCTTCGCAGAGAGTGCAGCCCTGGCACGGAGTGCAGCCTTGGCACGGAGTGCAGCCTTCGCACGGAGTGCAGCCTTCGCACGGAGTGCAGCCTTCGCACAGAGTGCAGCCATCGCACGGAGTGCAGCCTTTGCACGGAGTGGATACTTCGCAAGGAGTGCAGCCTTCGAACGGAGTGCAGCCTTCACACGGAGTGCAGCCTTCGAACGGAGTGCTGCCTTCGAACGGAGTGCTGCCTTCGCACGGAGTGCTGCCTTCGCACGGAGTGCATCCTTCGCACGGAGTGCAGCCTTCGCACAGAGTACAGCCTTCGCACGGAGTGCAGCCTTCGCACGGAGTGCTGCCTTCGCACGGAGTGCTGCCTTCGCATGGAGTGCTGCTGTTGCACGGAGTGCAGCCTTCGCACGGATTGCAGCCATCGTACGGAGTGCAGCCTTCGCACGGAGTGGAGACTTTGCAAGGAGTGCAGCCTTCGCATGGAGTGCAGCCTTCGCACGGAGTGCAGCCTTCGCACGGAGTGCAGCCTTCGCACGGAGTGCAGCCTTCTCAAGGAGTGCAGCCTTGGCACGGAGTGCAGCCTTCGCACGGAGTGCAGCCTTCGCACGGAGTGCAGCATTTGCACGGTGTGCTGCCTTCGCACGGAGTGGAGCCTTCACACGGAGTGCTGCCTTCGCACGGAGTGCTGCCTTCGCACGAAGTGCAGCCTCCACATGGAGTGCAGCCTCCACATGGAGTGCAGTCTCTGCATGGGGTGCAGTCTCTGCATGGAGTGCAGTCTCTGCATGGAGTGCAGCCTCCTATGGGAGTACACCCTTCACAGGGAGAGCAGCCTTTGCATGCAGTGCAGCAGTTTTCGCACAGTGTGCAGCCCTCGAACACAGTGCAGCCATCGCACGGAGTGCAGCATTTCCACAGAGTGCAGCCTTCGCAAGGAGTGGAGCCTTCGCACGGAGTTAAGTCTTCGCACGGTGTGGAGCCTTAGCGCGGAGTGCAGCCTTCGCACGGAGTGCAGCCTTCGCACGGAGTGCAGCCTTCGCACGGAGTGCAGCCATCGCACGGAGTGCAGCCTTCGCACGGAGTGGAGACATCGCATGGAGTGCAGCCTTCGCACGGAGTGCAGCCTTCGCACGGAGTGCAGCCTTCGCACAGAGTGCAAACTTCGCACGGAGTGCAGCCTTCGCACGAAGTGCTGCCTTCTCACGGAGTGCTGCCTTCGCACGGAAAGCTGCCTTCGCACGGAGCGCAGCCTTCGCTTGGAGCGCAGCCATCGCACGGAGTGCAGCCTTCGCACGGAGTGGAGGTTTCGCAAGGAGTGCAGCCTTCGCACAGAGTGCAGCCTTCGCACGGAGTGCAGCCTTCGCACGGAGTGCAGCCTTCACACGGAGTGCAGCCTTCGCAGGGAGTGGAGACTTCGCAAGGAGTGCTGCCTTCGCACGGAGTGCAGTCTTCGCACGGAGTGCACCCTTCGCACGGAGTGCAGCCTTCGCACAGAGTGCAGCCTTCGCACAGAGTACAGCCCTCGCACGGAGTGCAGCCTTGGCACGGAGTGCAGACTTCGCACGGAGCGCAGCCTTCGCACGGAGTGCAGCCTTCGCTCAGAGTGCAGCCATCGCACGGAGTGCAGCCTTCGCACGGAGTGGAGACTTCGTAAGGAGTGCAGCCTTCGCACGGAGTGCAGCCTTCACACGGAGTGCTGCCTTCACACGGAGAGCTGCCTTCGCACGGAGTGCTGCTGTTGCACGGAGTGCAGCCTTCGCACTGAGTGCAGCCATCGCACGGAGTGCAGCCTTCGCACGGAGTGGAGACTTTGCAAGGGGTGCAGCCATCGCACGGAGTGCAGCCTTCGCACGGAGTGCTGCCTTCGCACAGAGTGCAGCCTTTGCACAGAGTGCAGCCTTCGCACGGAGTGCAGCCATCGCACGGAGTGGAGACTTTGCAAGGAGTGCAGCCTTCGCACGGAGTGCAGCCTTCACAGGGAGTGCTGCCTTCGCACGGAGTGCAGCCTTCGCACGGAGTGAAGCCTTCGCATGGAGTGCAGCCTTCGCACGGAGTGCTGCCTTCGCACTGAGTGCTGCCTTCGCACGGAGTGCTGCTGTTGCACGGAGTGCAGTCTTCGCACGGAGTGCAGCCTTCGCACGGAGTGCAGTCTTCGCACGGAGTGCAGCCTTCGCACGGAGTGAAGCCTTCGCATGGAGTGCTGCCTTCGCATGGAGTGCTGCCTTCGCACTGAGTGCTGCCTTCGCACTGAGTGCTGCCATCGTACGGAGTGCTGCTGTTGCACGGAGTGCAGTTTTCTCACGGAGTGCAGCCTTCGCACGGAGTGCAGCCTTCGCACGGAGTGCAGTCTTCGCACGGAGTGCAGCCTTCGCACGGAGTGCAGCCTTCGCACGGAGTGCAGCCTTCGCACGGAGTGCTGCCTTCGCACGGATTGCAGACTTCACAATGAGTGCAGCCTTCAAAATAAGTGCAGCCTCCGCAGGGAGCGCAGCCTTCGCACGGAGTGCAGCCTTCGCACGGAGTGCAGCCTTCGCACGGAGTGCTGCCTTCGCACAGAGTGCAGCCTTCGCACGGAGTGCAGCCTTCGCACGGAGTGCAGCCTTCTCACGGAGTGCAGCCTTGGCACAGAGTGCAGCCTTCGCACGGAGTGCAGCATTCACACGGTGTGCTGCCTTCGCACGGAGTGCAGCCTTCACACGGAGTGCTGCCTTCGCACGGAGTGCTGCCTTCGCACGGAGTGCTGCCTTCGCACGGAGTGCTGCCTTCGCACGGAGTGCTGCCTTCGCACGCAGTGCAGCCTTCGCACAGAGTGCAGCCATCGCACTGAGTGCAGCCTTCGCAGGGAGTGGAGACTTCGCAAGGAGTGCAGCCTTCGCACGGAGTGCAGCCTTCGCACGGAGTGCAGCCTTCGCACGGAGTGCAGCCTTCGCACGGAGTGCAGCCTTCGCACAGAGTGCAGCCCTGGCACGGAGTGCAGCCTTGGCACGGAGTGCAGCCTTCGCACGGAGTGCAGCCTTCGCACGGAGTGCAGCCTTCGCACAGAGTGCAGCCATCGCACGGAGTGCAGCCTTCGCACGGAGTGGAGACTTCGCAAGGAGTGCAGCCTTCGAACGGAGTGCAGCCTTCTCACGGAGTGCAGCCTTGGCACAGAGTGCAGCCTTCGCACGGAGTGCAGCATTCACACGGTGTGCTGCCTTCGCACGGAGTGCAGCCTTCACACGGAGTGCTGCCTTCGCACGGAGTGCTGCCTTCGCACGGAGTGCTGCCTTCGCACGGAGTGCTGCCTTCGCACGGAGTGCTGCCTTCGCACGCAGTGCAGCCTTCGCACGGAGTGCAGCCATCGCACTGAGAGCAGCCTTCGCAGGGAGTGGAGACTTCGCAAGGAGTGCAGCCTTCGCACGGAGTGCAGCCTTCGCACGGAGTGCAGCCTTCGCACGGAGTGCAGCCTTCGCACGGAGTGCAGCCTTCGCACAAAGTGCAGCCCTGGCACGGAGTGCAGCCTTGGCACGGAGTGCAGCCTTCGCACGGACTGCAGCCTTCGCACGGAGTGCAGCCTTCGCACGGAGTGCAGCCTTCGCACGGAGTGCAGCCTTCGCACAGAGTGCAGCCTTCGCACGGAGTGCAGCCTTTGCACGGAGTGCAGCCTTCACATGGAGTGCAACCTTCGCATGGATTGCAGCCATAGCACGGAGTGCAGCCTTCGCACGGAGTTGAGTCTTTGCAAGGAGTGCAGCCTTCGCACGGAGTGCAGCTTTCGCACGGAGTGCAGCCATCTCACGGAGTGCAGCCTTCGCACGGAGTGGAGACGTCGCAAGGAGTGCAGCCTTCTCACGGAGTGCAGCCTTCGCACGGAGTGCAGCCTTCGCACGGAGTGCAGCCTTCGCACGGAGTACAGCCTTCGCACGGAGTGCAACCTTCGCACGGAGTGCAGCCTTCGCACGGAGTGCAGCCGTCGCACGGAGTGCAGCCTTCACAATGAGTGCAGCCTCCGCAGGGAGTGCAGCCTCCACATGGAGTGCAGCCTCCACATGGAGTGCAGTCTCTGCATGGGGTGCAGTCTCTGCATGGAGTGCAGTCTCTGCATGGAGTGCAGCCTCCACTGGGAGTACACCCTTCACAGGGAGACCAGCCTTTGCATGCAGTGCAGCAGTTTTCGCACAGTGTGCAGCCCTCGAACACAGTGCAGCCATCGCACGGAGTGCAGCATTTGCACAGAGTGCAGCCTTCGCACGGAGTGGAGCCTTCACACGGAGTTAAGCCGTCGCACAGAGTGGAGCCTTAGTGCGGAGTGCAGCCTTCGCACGGAGTGCAGCCTTCGCACGGAGTGCAGCCTTCGCACGGAGTGCAGTCATCGCATGGAGTGCAGCCTTCGCACGGAGTGCAGACTTCGCACGGAGTGGAGCCTTCGCACGGAGTTAAGCCTTCGCGCGGAGTGGAGCCTTAGCGCGGAGTGCAGCTTTCGCACGGAGTGCAGCCTTCGCACGGAGTGCAGCCTTCGCACATAGTGCTGCCTTCGCACGGAGTGCTGCCTTCGCATGGAGTGCTGCTGTTGCACTGAGTGCAGCCTTCGCACGGAGTGCAGCCATCGCACGGAGTGCAGCCTTCGCACGGAGTGGAGACTTCGCAAGAAGAGGAGCCTTCGCACGGAGTGCGGCATTCGCACGGAGTGCAGCCTTCGCACGGAGTGCAGCCTTCACAATGAGTGCAGCCTTCACAATGAGTGCAGCCTCCGCAGGGTGTGCAGCCTCCACATGGAGTGCAGCCTCCACATGGAGTGCTGTCTCTGCATGGAGTGCAGTCTCTGCATGGTGTGCAGTCTCCTCATGGAGTGCAGCCTCCACTGGGAATACACCCTCCACAGGGAGAGCAGCCTTTGCATGCAGTGCAGCAGTTTTCGCACATAGTGCAGCCCTCGAACACAGTGCAGACTTAACACGGAGTGCAGCCTTCGCACGGAGAGCAGCCTTCGCACGGAGTGCAGCCTTCGCACGGAGTGCAGCCTTCGCACGGAGTGCAGCCTTCGCACGGAGTGGAGACGTCGCAGGGAGTGCAGCCTTCTCACGGAGTGCAGCCTTCGCACGGAGTGCAGCCTTCGCACGGAGTGCAGCCTTCGCACGGATTGCAGCCTTCGCACGGAGTGCAACCTTCGCACGGAGTGCAGCCTTCGCACGGAGTGCAGCCTTCGCATGGAGTGCAGCCTTCACAATGAGTGCAGCCTCCGCAGGGAGTGCAGCCTCCACATGGAGTGCAGCCTTCACATGGAGTGCAGTCTCTGCATGGGGTGCAGTCTCTGCATGGAGTGCAGTCTCTGCATGGAGTGCAGCCTCCACTGGGAGTACACCCTTCACAGGGAGAGCAGCCTTTGCATGCAGTGCAGCAGTTTTCGCACAGTGTGCAGCCCTCGAACACAGTGCAGCCATCGCACGGAGTGCAGCATTTGCACAGAGTGCAGCCTTCGCACGGAGTGGAGCCTTCGCACGGAGTTAAGCCTTCGCACAGGGTGGAGCCTTAGCGTGGAGTGCAGCCTTCGCACGGAGTGCAGCCATCGCACGGAGTGCAGCCTTCGCACGGAGTGCAGTCATCGCACGGAGTGCAGCCTTCGCACGGAGTGGAGACATCGCAAGGAGTGCAGCCTTCGCACGGAGTGCAGCCTTCACACGGAGTGCAGCCTTCGCACGGAGTGCAGCCTTCGCACGGAGTGCAGCCTTCACACGGAGTGCAGCCTTTGCACGGAGTGCAGCCCTCGCACGGAGTGCAGCCCTCGCACGGAGTGCAGCCATCGCATGGAGTGCAGCATTTGCACAGAGTGCAGCCTTCGCACGGAGTGGAGCCTTCGCACGGAGTTAAGCCTTCGCGCGGTGTGGAGCCTTAGCGCGGATTGCAGCCTTCGCACGGAGCGCAGCCTTTGCACGGAGTGGAGACTTCGCAAGGAGAGGAGCCTTCGCACGGAGTGCGGCATTCGCACGGAGTGCAGCCTTCGCACGGAGTGCAGCCTTCACAATGAGTGCAGCCTTCACAATGAGTGCAGCCTCCGCAGGGTGTGCAGCATCCACATGGAGTGCAGCCTCCACATGGAGTGCAGTCTCTGCATGGAGTGCAGTCTCTGCATGGAGTGCAGTCTCCTCATGGAGTGCAGCCTCCACTGGGAATACACCCTCCACAGGGAGAGCAGGCTTTGCATGCAGTGCACCAGTTTTCGCACATAGTGCAGCCCTCGAACACAGTGCAGCATTCGCACGGAGTGCAGCCTTCGCACGGAGTGTAGCCATCGCACGGAGTGCAGCCTTCGCACGGAGTGCAGCCTTCGCACGGAGTGCAGCCTTCGCACAGAGTGCAGCCATCGCACGGAGTGCAGGCTACGCTCGGAGTGCAGCCTTTGCAAGGAGTGCAGCCTTTGCACGGAGTGCAGCCTTTGCACGGAGTGCAGCCTTCGCACGGAGTGCTGCTTTCGCACAGAGTGCTGCATTCGCACGGAGTGCTGCTGTTGCACGGAGTGCAGCCTTCGCATGGAGTGCAGCCATCACACGGAGTGCAGCCATCGCACGGAGTGGAGACTTCGCAAGGAGTGCAGCCTTCGCATGGAGTGCAGACTTCGCACAGAGTGCAGCCATCGCACGGAGTGCAGGCTTCGCTCGGAGTGCAGCCTTCGCAAGGAGTGCAGCCTTCGCACGGAGTGCAGCCTTCGCACGGAGTGGAGACTTCGCAAGGTGTGCAGCCTTCCCACGGAGTGCAGCCTTCGCACGGAGTGCAGCCTTCGCACGGAGTGCTGCCTTCGCACAGAGTGCAGCCTTCGCACGGAGTGCAGCCTTCGCACGGAGTGCAGCCTTCTCACGGAGTGCAGCCTTGGCACAGAGTGCAGCCTTCGCACGGAGTGCAGCATTCACACGGTGTGCTGCCTTCGCACGGAGTGCAGCCTTCACACGAAGTGCTGCCTTCGCACGGAGTGCTGCCTTCGCACGGAGTGCTGCCTTCGCACGGAGTGCTGCCTTCGCACGGAGTGCTGCCTTCGCACGCAGTGCAGCCTTCGCACAGAGTGCAGCCATCGCACTGAGTGCAGCCTTCGCAGGGAGTGGAGACTTCGCAAGGAGTGCAGCCTTCGCACGGAGTGCAGCCTTCGCACGGAGTGCAGCCTTCGCACGGAGTGCAGCCTTCGCACGGAGTGCAGCCTTCGCACAGAGTGCAGCCCTGGCACGGAGTGCAGCCTTGGCACGGAGTGCAGCCTTCGCACGGAGTGCAGCCTTCGCACGGAGTGCAGCCTTCGCACAGAGTGCAGCCATCGCACGGAGTGCAGCCTTCGCACGGAGTGGAGACTTCGCAAGGAGTGCAGCCTTCGAACGGAGTGCAGCCTTCTCACGGAGTGCAGCCTTGGCACAGAGTGCAGCCTTCGCACGGAGTGCAGCATTCACACGGTGTGCTGCCTTCGCACGGAGTGCAGCCTTCACACGGAGTGCTGCCTTCGCACGGAGTGCTGCCTTCGCACGGAGTGCTGCCTTCGCACGGAGTGCTGCCTTCGCACGGAGTGCTGCCTTCGCACGCAGTGCAGCCTTCGCACGGAGTGCAGCCATCGCACTGAGAGCAGCCGTCGCAGGGAGTGGAGACTTCGCAAGGAGTGCAGCCTTCGCACGGAGTGCAGCCTTCGCACGGAGTGCAGCCTTCGCACGGAGTGCAGCCTTCGCACGGAGTGCAGCCTTCGCACAAAGTGCAGCCCTGGCACGGAGTGCAGCCTTGGCACGGAGTGCAGCCTTCGCACGGACTGCAGCCTTCGCACGGAGTGCAGCCTTCGCACGGAGTGCAGCCTTCGCACGGAGTGCAGCCTTCGCACAGAGTGCAGCCTTCGCACGGAGTGCAGCCTTTGCACGGAGTGCAGCCTTCACATGGAGTGCAACCTTCGCATGGATTGCAGCCATAGCACGGAGTGCAGCCTTCGCACGGAGTTGAGTCTTTGCAAGGAGTGCAGCCTTCGCACGGAGTGCAGCTTTCGCACGGAGTGCAGCCATCTCACGGAGTGCAGCCTTCGCACGGAGTGGAGACGTCGCAAGGAGTGCAGCCTTCTCACGGAGTTCAGCCTTCGCACGGAGTGCAGCCTTCGCACGGAGTGCAGCCTTCGCACGGAGTACAGCCTTCGCACGGAGTGCAACCTTCGCACGGAGTGCAGCCTTCGCACGGAGTGCAGCCGTCGCACGGAGTGCAGCCTTCACAATGAGTGCAGCCTCCGCAGGGAGTGCAGCCTCCACATGGAGTGCAGCCTCCACATGGAGTGCAGTCTCTGCATGGGGTGCAGTCTCTGCATGGAGTGCAGTCTCTGCATGGAGTGCAGCCTCCACTGGGAGTACACCCTTCACAGGGAGACCAGCCTTTGCATGCAGTGCAGCAGTTTTCGCACAGTGTGCAGCCCTCGAACACAGTGCAGCCATCGCACGGAGTGCAGCATTTGCACAGAGTGCAGCCTTCGCACGGAGTGGAGCCTTCACACGGAGTTAAGCCGTCGCACAGAGTGGAGCCTTAGTGCGGAGTGCAGCCTTTGCACGGAGTGCAGCCTTCGCACGGAGTGCAGCCTTCGCACGGAGTGCAGTCATCGCATGGAGTGCAGCCTTCGCACGGAGTGCAGACTTCGCACGGAGTGGAGCCTTCGCACGGAGTTAAGCCTTCGCGCGGAGTGGAGCCTTAGCGCGGAGTGCAGCTTTCGCACGGAGTGCAGCCTTCGCACGGAGTGCAGCCTTCGCACATAGTGCTGCCATCGCACGGAGTGCTGCCTTCGCATGGAGTGCTGCTGTTGCACTGAGTGCAGCCTTCGCACGGAGTGCAGCCATCGCACGGAGTGCAGCCTTCGCACGGAGTGGAGACTTCGCAAGAAGAGGAGCCTTCGCACGGAGTGCGGCATTCGCACGGAGTGCAGCCTTCGCACGGAGTGCAGCCTTCACAATGAGTGCAGCCTTCACAATGAGTGCAGCCTCCGCAGGGTGTGCAGCCTCCACATGGAGTGCAGCCTCCACATGGAGTGCTGTCTCTGCATGGAGTGCAGTCTCTGCATGGTGTGCAGTCTCCTCATGGAGTGCAGCCTCCACTGGGAATACACCCTCCACAGGGAGAGCAGCCTTTGCATGCAGTGCAGCAGTTTTCGCACATAGTGCAGCCCTCGAACACAGTGCAGACTTAACACGGAGTGCAGCCTTCGCACGGAGTGCAGCCTTCGCACGGAGTGCAGCCTTCGCACGGAGTGCAGCCTTCGCACGGAGTGCAGCCTTCGCACGGAGTGGAGACGTCGCAGGGAGTGCAGCCTTCTCACGGAGTGCAGCCTTCGCACGGAGTGCAGCCTTCGCACGGAGTGCAGCCTTCGCACGGATTGCAGCCTTCGCACGGAGTGCAACCTTCGCACGGAGTGCAGCCTTCGCACGGAGTGCAGCCTTCGCATGGAGTGCAGCCTTCACAATGAGTGCAGCCTCCGCAGGGAGTGCAGCCTCCACATGGAGTGCAGCCTTCACATGGAGTGCAGTCTCTGCATGGGGTGCAGTCTCTGCATGGAGTGCAGTCTCTGCATGGAGTGCAGCCTCCACTGGGAGTACACCCTTCACAGGGAGAGCAGCCTTTGCATGCAGTGCAGCAGTTTTCGCACAGTGTGCAGCCCTCGAACACAGTGCAGCCATCGCACGGAGTGCAGCATTTGCACAGAGTGCAGCCTTCGCACGGAGTGGAGCCTTCGCACGGAGTTAAGCCTTCGCACAGGGTGGAGCCTTAGCGTGGAGTGCAGCCTTCGCACGGAGTGCAGCCATCGCACGGAGTGCAGCCTTCGCACGGAGTGCAGTCATCGCACGGAGTGCAGCCTTCGCACGGAGTGGAGACATCGCAAGGAGTGCAGCCTTCGCACGGAGTGCAGCCTTCACACGGAGTGCAGCCTTCGCACGGAGTGCAGCCTTCGCACGGAGTGCAGCCTTCGCACGGAGTGCAGCCTTTGCACGGAGTGCAGCCCTCGCACGGAGTGCAGCCCTCGCACGGAGTGCAGCCATCGCATGGAGTGCAGCATTTGCACAGAGTGCAGCCTTCGCACGGAGTGGAGCCTTCGCACGGAGTTAAGCCTTCGCGCGGTGTGGAGCCTTAGCGCGGATTGCAGCCTTCGCACGGAGCGCAGCCTTTGCACGGAGTGGAGACTTCGCAAGGAGAGGAGCCTTCGCACGGAGTGCGGCATTCGCACGGAGTGCAGCCTTCGCACGGAGTGCAGCCTTCACAATGAGTGCAGCCTTCACAATGAGTGCAGCCTCCGCAGGGTGTGCAGCATCCACATGGAGTGCAGCCTCCACATGGAGTGCAGTCTCTGCATGGAGTGCAGTCTCTGCATGGAGTGCAGTCTCCTCATGGAGTGCAGCCTCCACTGGGAATACACCCTCCACAGGGAGAGCAGGCTTTGCATGCAGTGCACCAGTTTTCGCACATAGTGCAGCCCTCGAACACAGTGCAGCATTCGCACGGAGTGCAGCCTTCGCACGGAGTGTAGCCATCGCACGGAGTGCAGCCTTCGCACGGAGTGCAGCCTTCGCACGGAGTGCAGCCTTCGCACAGAGTGCAGCCATCGCACGGAGTGCAGGCTACGCTCGGAGTGCAGCCTTTGCAAGGAGTGCAGCCTTTGCACGGAGTGCAGCCTTTGCACGGAGTGCAGCCTTCGCACGGAGTGCTGCTTTCGCACAGAGTGCTGCATTCGCACGGAGTGCTGCTGTTGCACGGAGTGCAGCCTTCGCATGGAGTGCAGCCATCACACGGAGTGCAGCCATCGCACGGAGTGGAGACTTCGCAAGGAGTGCAGCCTTCGCATGGAGTGCAGACTTCGCACAGAGTGCAGCCATCGCACGGAGTGCAGGCTTCGCTCGGAGTGCAGCCTTCGCAAGGAGTGCAGCCTTCGCACGGAGTGCAGCCTTCGCACGGAGTGGAGACTTCGCAAGGTGTGCAGCCTTCGCACGGAGTGCAGTCACTGCATGGAGTGCAGTCTCTGCATGGAGTGCAGTCTCCTCATGGAGTGCAGCCTCCACTGGGAATATACTCTCCACAGGGAGAGCAGCCTTTGCATGCAGTGCAGCAGTTTTCGCACATAGTGCAGCCCTCGAACACAGTGCAGACTTAACACGGAGTGCAGCCTTCGCACGGAGTGCAGCCTTCGCACGGAGTGCAGCCTTCGCACGGAGTGCAGCCTTCGCACAGAGTGCAGCCCTCGCACGGAGTGCACCCTTCGCATGGGGTGCAGCCTTCGCACGGAGTGCAGCCTTCGCACAGAGTGCAGCCTTCGCACGGAGTGCTGCCTTCGCACGGAGAGCTGCCTTCGCACGGACTGCTGCTGTTGCACGGAGTGCAGCCATCGCGCAGAGTGCAGCCATCGCACGGAGTGCAGCCTTCGCACGGAGTGGAGACTTCGCACGGAGTGCAGCCATCGCACGGAGTGCAGCCTTCGCTCGGAGTGCAGCCTTCGCATGGAGTGCAGCCTTCGCACAGAGTGCAGCCTTCGCACGGAGTGCTGCTTTCGCACAGAGTGCTGCATTTGCACGGAGTGCTGCTGTTGCACGGAGTGCAGCCTTCGCATGGAGTGCAGCCATCGCACGGAGTGCAGCCTTCGCACGGAGTGGAGACTTCGCAAGATGTGCAGCCTTCGCACAGAGTGCAGCCTTCGCACGGAGTGCAGCCTTCGCACGTATTGCAGCCGTCGCACGGAGTTCAGCCTTCGCACGGAGTGCAGCCTTCGCACGGAGTGCAGCCTTGGCACGGAGTGCAGCCTTGGCACCAAGTGCAGCCTTGGCACGGAGTGCAGCCTTCGCAAGGAGTGCAGCCTCCGCACGAAGTGCAGACTTTGCACGGAGTGCAGCCTTCACACGGAGTGCATCCTTCGCACGGAGTGCAGCCTTCGCATGGAGTGCTGCCTTCGCACGGAGTGCTGCCTCCGCAGGGAGTGCTGCCTTCGCACGGAGTGCTGCTGTTGTACGGAGTGCAGCCCTCGCACGGAGTGCAGCCATCGCACGGAGTGCAGCCTTCGCACGGAGTGGAGACTTCGCAAAGAGTGCAGCCTTCGCACGGAGTGCAGCCTTCGCACGGAGTGCAGCCTTCGCACAGAGTGCAGCCTTCGCACGGAGTGCAGCCTTCGCACGGAGTGCAGCCTTCACACAGCGTGCAGCCTTAACGCGGAGTGCTGCCTTCGCACGGAGTGCAGCCTTGGCCGGAGTGCAGCCTTGGCACGGAGTGCAGCTTTGGCACGGAGTGCAGCCTTCGCACAGGGTGCAGCCTTCGCACGGAGTGCAGCCTTCGGACACAGTGCAGCCATCGCTCGGAGTGCTGCCTTCGCACGGAGTGCAGCCTTCGCATGGAATGCAGCCTTCGCACGGAGTGCAGCCTCGGCCGGAGTGCAGCATTGGCACGGAGTGCAGCTTTGGCACGGAGTGCAGCCTTCGCACGGAGTGCAGCCTTCGCACGGAGTGCAGCCTTCGGACACAGTGCAGACTTCGCACGGAGTGCTGCCTTCGCACGGAGTGCTGCTGTTGCACGGAGTGCAGCCCTCGCACAGAGTGCAGCCATCGCACGGAGTGCAGCCTTCGCACAGAGTTGAGACTTCGAAAGGAGTGCAGCCTTCGCACGGAGTGCAGACTTCGCACGGAGTGCAGCCACCGCACATAGTGCAGCCTTCGCACGGAGTGCAGCCTTCACAATGAGTGCAGCCTTCACAATGATTGCAGCCTCCGCAGGGAGTGCACCCTCCACATGGAGTGCAGCCTCCACATGGAGTGCAGTCTCTGCATGGAGTGCAGTCTCTGCATGGAGTGCAGTCTCTGCATGGAGTGCAGTCTCTGCATGGAGTGCAGCCTCCACTGGGAGTACACCCTTCACAGGGAGAGCAGCCTTTGCATGCAGTGCAGCAGTTTTCGCACAGAGTGCAGCCCTCGAACACAGTGCAGCCATCGCACGGAGTGCAGCCTTCGCACGGAGTGCAGCCTTCACACGGAGTGCTGCCTTCGCACGGAGATCTGCCTTCGCACGGAGTGCAGCCTTCGCATGGAGTGCAGCCTTCGCACGGAGTGCAGCCTTCGCACGGTAGGCAGCCTTCGCACGGAGTGCAGCCTTCGCACGGAGTGCAGCCTTCACAATGAGTGCAGCCTCCGCAGGGAGTGCAGCCTCCACATGGAGTGCAGCCTCCACATGGAGTGCAGTCTCTGCATGGAGTGCAGTCTCGCCATGGAGTGCAGTCTCTCCATGGAGTGCAGCCTCCACTGGGAGTATACCCTTCACAGGGAGAGCAGCCTTTGCATGCAGTGCAGCAGTTTTCGCACAGAGTGCAGCCCTCGAACACAGTGCAGCCATCGCACGGAGTGCAGCATTCGCACGGAGTGCAGCCTTCGCACGGAGTGCAGCCTTCACACGGAGTGCTGCTTTTGCACGGAGTGCTGCCTTCGCACGGAGTGCTGCTGTTGCACGGAGTGCAGCCTTCGCATGGAGTGCAGCCATCGCACGGAGTGCAGCCTTCGCACGTAGTGGATACTTCGCAAGGTGTGCAGCCTTCGCACGGAGTGCAGCCTTCGCAACGAGTGCAGCCTCCGCACGGAGTGCAGCCTTTGCACAGAGTGCAGCCTTCGCACGGAGTGCAGCCTTCGCACGTAGTGCAGCCGTCGCACGGAGTTCAGCCTTCGCACGGAGTGCAGCCTTCGCACGGAGTGCAGCCTTGGCACCGAGTGCAGCCTTGGCACCGAGTGCAGCCTTGGCACGGAGTGCAGCCTTCGCAAGGAGTGCAGCCTTCGCACAGAGTGCAGCCTTCGCACGGAGTGCAGCCTTCGCACGGAGTGCTGCCTCCGCACGGAGTGCTGCCTTCGCACGGAGTGCTGCTGTTGTACGGAGTGCAGCCCTCGCACGGGGTGCAGCCATCGCACGGAGTGCAGCCTTCCCACGGAGTGGAGATTTCGCAAGGAGTGCAGCCTTCGCACGGAGTGTAGCCTTCGCACGGAGTGCTGCTGTTGCACGGAGTGCAGCCTTCGCACAGAGTGCAGCCTTCGCACAGAGTGCAGCCTTCGCACGGAGTGCAGCCTTCGCACGGAGTGCAGCCATCACACGGAGTGCAGCCTTCACACGGAGTGCTGCCTTCGCACGGAGTGCAGCCTTGTCCGGAGTGCAGCCTTGGCACGGAGTGCAGCTTTGGCACGGAGTGCAGCCTTCGCACGGAGTGCAGCCTTCGCATGGAGTGCAGCCTTCGGACATAGTGCAGCCTTCGCACGGAGTGCTGCCTTCACACGGAGTGCAGCCTTCACACGGAATGCAGCCTTTGCACGGAGTGCAGCCTTCGCACGGAGTGCAGCCTTGGCCGGAGTGCAGCCTTGGCACGGAGTGCAGCTTTGGCACGGAGTGCAGCCCTCGCACGGAGTGCAGCCTTCGCATGGAGTGCAGCCTTCGGACACAGTGCAGACTTCACACGGAGTGCTGCCTTCGCACGGAGTGCTGCTGTTGCATGGAGTGCAGCCCTCGCACAGAGTGCAGCCATCGCACGGAGTGCAGCCTTCGCACAGAGTGGAGACTTCGAAAGGAGTGCAGCTTTCGCACGGAGTGCAGACTTCTCATGGAGTGCAGCCATCGCACGGAGTGCAGCCTACGCACGGAGTGTAGCCTTCACAATGAGTGCAGCCTTCACAATGATTGCAGCCTCCGCAGGGAGTGCAGCCTCCACATGGAGTGCAACCTCCACATGGAGTGCAGTCTCTGCATGGAGTGCAGTCTCTGCATGGAGTGCAGTCTCTGCATGGAGTGCAGCCTCCACTGGGAGTACACCCTTCACAGGGAGAGCAGCCTTTGCATGCAGTGCAGCAGTTTTCGCACAGAGTGCAGCCCTCGAACACAGTGCAGCCATCGCACGGAGTGCAGCCATCGCACGGAGTGCAGCCTTCACACGGAGTGCAGTCTTCACACGGAGTGCTGCATTCGCACAGACAGCTGCCTTCGCACAGAGTGCAGACTTCGCACGGAGTGCAGCCTTCGCACGGAGTGCAGCCTTCGCACGGAGGGCAGCCTTCGCTAGGAGTGCAGCCTTCGCACGGAGTGCAGCCTTCGCACGGAGTGCAGCCTTCGCACGGAGTGCTGCCTTCGCACGGAGTGCTGCCTTCGCACGGAGTGCTGCTGTTTCACGGAGTGCAGCCTTCGCACGGAGTGAAGCCATCGCACGGAGTGCAGCCTTCGCACGGAGTGCATACTTCGCAAGGAGTGTGCCTTCGCACGGAGTGCAGCCTTCGCAAGGAGTGGAGACTTTGCAAGGAGTGCAGATTTCGCACGGAGTGCAGCCTTCGCACGGAGTGCAGCCTTCGCACGGAGTGCAGCCTTCGCACGGAGTGCAGCCTTCGCACGGAGTGCAGTCTTCGCACAGAGTGCAGCCTTGGCACGGAGTGCAGCCTTCGCATGGAGTGCAGCATTCGCACGGTGTGCAGCCTTCGCACGGAGTGCTGCCTTCGCACGGAGTGCTGCCTTCGCACGGAGTGCAGCCTTTGCACGGAGTGCAGCCTTGGCACGGAGTGCAGCCTTGGCACGGAGTGCAGCCTTCGCAAGGAGTGCAGCCTCCGCATGGAGTGCAGCCTTGGCACGGAGTGCAGCCTTCGCACGGAGTGCAGCCTTCGCACGGAGTGCTGCCTTCGCACGGAGTGCTGCCTCCGTACGGAGTGCTGCCTTCGCACGGAGTGCTGCTGTTGCACGGAGTGCAGCCCTCGCACGGAGTGCAGCCATCGCACGGAGTGCAGCCTTCGCACGGAGTGGAGACTTCGCAAGGTGTGCAGCCTTCGCACGGAGTGCAGCTTTCGCACGGAGTGCTGCTGTTGCACGGAGTGCAGCCTTCGCACGAAGTGCAGGCTTCGAACAGAGTGCAGCCTTCGCACGGAGTGCAGCCTTCGCACGGGGTGCAGCCTTCGCACGGAGTGCAGCCTTCGCACGGAGTGCAGCCCTTACACGGAGTGCTGCCTTCGCACAGAGAGCTGCCTTCGCACGGAGTGCTGCTGTTGCACGGAGTGCAGCCTTCGCACGAAGTGCAGGCTTCGAACTGAGTGCAGCATTCGCACGGAGTGCTGCCTTCGAATGGAGTGCTGCCTTTGCACGGAGTGCTGCTGTTGCACGGAGTGCACCCTTCACACAGATTGCTACCATTACACGGAGTGCAGCCTTCGCACGGAGTGGAGACTTCGCAAGGAGTGCAGCCTTCGCACGGAGTGCAGCCTTCGCACGGAGTGCTGCCTTCGCACGGAGTGCTGCTGTTGCACAGAGTGCAGCCTTCGCACAGAGTGCAGCCATCGCACGGAGTGCAGGCTTCGCACGGAGTGCAGCCTTCGCACGGAGTGCAGCCTTCCCAATGAGTGCAGCCTCCGCAGGGAGTGCAGCCTTTGCACGGAGTGCAGCCTTCGAATGGAGTGCTGCCTTCGCACGGAGTGCAGCCTTCCCACGGAGTGCAGCCTTCGCACGGAGTGCTGCCTTCGCACGGAGTGCTGCCTTCGCACGGAGTGCTGCTGTTTCACGGAGTGCAGCCTTCGCATGGAGTGGAGACTTCGCAAGGTGTGCAGCCTTCGCACGGAGTGCAGCTTTCGCACGGAGTGCTGCTGTTGCACGGAGTGCAGCCTTCGCACGAAGTGCAGGCTTCGAACAGCGTGCAGCCTTCGCACGGAGTGCAGCCTTCGCACGGGGTGCAGCCTTCGCACGGAGTGCTGCCTTCGCACGGAGTGCAGCCCTTACACGGAGTGCTGCCTTCGCACAGAGAGCTGCCTTCGCACGGAGTGCTGCTGTTGCACGGAGTGGAGCCTTCGCACGGAATGCAGCCATCGCACGGAGTGCAGCCTTCGCACGGAGTGGAGACTTTGCAAGGAGTGCAGCCTTCGCACAGAGTGCAGCCTTCACACGGAGTGCAGCATTCGCACGGAGTGCAGCCTTCGCACGAAGTGCAGGCTTCGAACTGAGTGCAGCATCCGCACGGAGTGCTGCCTTCGAACGGAGTGCTGCCTTTGCACGGAGTGCTGCTGTTGCACCGAATGCAGCCTTCACACGGATTGCTACCATTACATGGAGTGCAGCCTTCGCACGGAGTGGAGACTTCGCAAGGAGTGCAGCCTTCGCACGGAGCGCAGCCTTCGCACAGAGTGCTGCCTTCGCACGGAGTGCTGCTGTTGCACGGAGTGCAGCCTTCGCACGGAGTGCAGCCATCGCACGGAGTGCAGCATTCGCACGGAGTGCAGCCTTCGCACGGAGTGCAGCCTTCCCAATGAGTGCAGCCTCCGCAGGGAGTGCAGCCTTCGCACGGAGTGCTGCCTTCGCACGGAGTGCAGCCTTTGCACGGAGTGCAGCCTTCGCACGGAGTGCAGCCTTCGCACGGAGTGCTGCCTTCGCAAGGAGTGCTGCCTTCGCACGGAGTTCTGCTGTTGCACGGAGTGCAGCCTTTGCACGGAGTGCAGCCATCGCACGGAGTGCAGCCTTCGCACGGAGTGCAGCCTTCGCACGGAGTGCAGCATTCCCAATGAGTGCAGCCTCCGCAGGGAGTGCAGCCTTCGCACGGAGTGCAGCCTTCGCACGGAGTGCAGCCTTCGCACGGAGTGCAGCCTTCGCACGGAGTGCTGCCTTCGCACGGAGTGCTGCCTTCGCACGGAGTGCTGCTGTTTCACGGAGTGCAGGCTTCGCACGGAGTGAAGCCATCGCACGGAGTGCAGCCTTCGCACGGAGTGCATACTTCGCAAGGAGTGTGCCTTCGCACGGAGTGCAGCCTTCGCACGGAGTGGAGACTTTGCAAGGAGTGCAGCCTTCGCACGGAGTGCAGCCTTCGCACGGAGTGCAGCCTTCGCACGGAGTGCAGCCTTCGCATGGAGTGCAGCCTTCGCACGGAGTGCAGTCTTCGCACGGAGTGCAGCCTTGGCACGGAGTGCAGCCTTCGCACGGAGTGCAGCATTCGCACGGTGTGCAGCCTTCGCACGGAGTGCTGCCTTCGCACGGAGTGCTGCCTTCGCACGGAGTGCAGCCTTCGCACGGAGTGCAGCCTTCGCACGGAGTGCAGCCTTCCCACGTAGTGCAGCCTTCGCACGGAGTGCAGCCTTTGCACGGAGTGGAGACTTCGCAAGGTGTGCAGCCTTCGCACGGAGTGCAGCCTTCGCACGGAGTGCTGCTGTTGCACGGAGTGCAGACTTCGCACGAAGTGCAGCCTTCGCACAGAGTGCAGCCTTCGCACGGAGTGCAGCCTTCGCACGGAGTGCAGCCTTCGCACGGAGTGCAGCCTTCGCATGGAGTGCAGCCCTTAAAAGGAGTGCTGCCTTCGCACAGAGAGCTGCCTTCGCACGGAGTGCTGCTGTTGCACGGAGTGGAGCCTTCGCATGGAGTGCAGCATTCGCACGGAGTGCAGCCTTCACACGGAGTGCAGCATTCGCACGGAGTGCAGCCTTCACACGGAGTGCAGCATTCGCACGGAGTGCAGCCTTCGCACGAAGTGCAGCTTTCGAACTGAGTGCTGCCTCCACACGGAGTGCTGCCTTCGAACGGAGTGCTGCCTTTGCACGGAGTGCTGCTGTTGCACGGAGTGCAGCCTTCGCACGGATTGCCACCATCGCACGGAGTGCAGCCTTCGCACGGAGTGGAGACTTCGCAAGGAGTGCAGCCTTCGCACGGAGTGCAGCCTTCGTACGGAGTGCAGCCTTCGCACCGAGTGCAGCCTTCGCACAGAGTACAGCCTTCGCACGGAGTGCAGCCTTCGCACGGAGTGCTGCCTTCGCACGGAGTGCTGCCTTCGCATGGAGTGCTGCTGTTGCACGGAGTGCAGCCTTCGCACGGATTTCAGCCATCGCACGGAGTGCAGCCTTCGCACGGAGTGGAGACTTTGCAAGGAGTGCAGCCTTCGCACGGAGTGCAGCCTTCGCACGGAGTGCAGCCTTCGCACGGAGTGCAGCCTTCGCATGGAGTGCAGCCTTCTCACGGAGTGCAGCCTTGGCACGGAGTGCAGCCTTCGCACGGAGTGCAGCATTCACACGGTGTGCTGCCTTCGCACGGACCGCAGCCTTCACACGGAGTGCTGCCTTCGCACGGAGTGCTGTCTTCACACGGAGTGCTGCCTTCGCACGGAGTGCTGCTGTTGCAAGGAGTGCAGCTTCTGCACGGAGTGCAGCCATCTTATGGAGTGCAGCCTTCGCACGGAGTGGAGACGTCGCAAGGAATGCAGCCTTCTCACGGAGTGCAGCCCTTACACGGAGTGCTGCCTTCACACAGAGAGCTGCCTTCGCACGGAGTGCTGCTGTTGCACGGAGTGGAGCCTTCGCACGGAGTGCAGCATTCGCACGGAGTGCAGCCTTCACACGGAGTGCAGCATTCGCACGGAGTGCAGCCTTCACACGGAGTGCAGCATTTGCACGGAGTGCAGCCTTCGCACGAAGTGCAGCTTTCGAACTGAGTGCTGCCTCCACACGGAGTACTGCCTTCGAACGGAGTGCTGCCTTTGCACGGAGTGCTGCTGTTGCACGGAGTGCAGCCTTTGCACGGATTGCCACCATCGCACGGAGTGCAGCCTTCGCACGGAGTGGAGACTTCGCAAGGAGTGCAGCCTTCGCACGGAGTGCAGCCTTCGTACGGAGTGCAGCCTTCGCACGGAGTGCAGCCTTCGCACAGAGTACAGCCTTCGCATGGAGTGCAGCCTTCGCACGGAGTGCTGCCTTCGCACGGAGTGCTGCCTTCGCATGGAGTGCTGCTGTTGCACGGAGTGCAGCCTTCGCACGGATTTCAGCCATCGCACGGAGTGCAGCCTTCGCATGGAGTGGAGACTTTGCAAGGAGTGCAGCCTTCGCACGGAGTGCAGCCTTCGCACGGAGTGCAGCCTTCGCACGGAGTGCAGCCTTCGCACGGAGTGCAGCCTTCTCACGGAGTGCAGCCTTGGCACGGAGTGCAGCCTTCGCACGGAGTGCAGCATTCGCACGGTGTGCTGCCTTCGCACGGACCGCAGCCTTCACACGGAGTGCTGCCTTCGCACGGAGTGCTGTCTTCGCACGGAGTGCTGCCTTCGCATGGAGTGCTGCTGTTGCAAGGAGTGCAGCTTCTGCACGGAGTGCAGCTTCTGCACGGAGTGCAGCCATCTAACGGAGTGCAGCCTTCGCACGGAGTGGAGACGTCGCAAGGAATGCAGCCTTCTCACGGAGTGCAGGCCTTACACGGAGTGCTGCCTTCGCACAGAGAGCTGCCTTCGCATGGAGTGCTGCTGTTGCACGGAGTGGAGCCTTCGCACGGAGTGCAGCATTCGCACGGAGTGCAGCCTTCACACGGAGTTCAGCATTCGCACGGAGTGCAGCCTTCACACGGAGTGCAGCATTCGCACGGAGTGCAGCTTTCGCACGAAGTGCAGCTTTCGAACTGAGTGCTGCCTCCACACGGAGTGCTGCCTTCGAACGGAGTGCTGCCTTTGCATGGAGTGCTGCTGTTGCACGGAGTGCAGCCTTCGCATGGATTGCCACCATCGCACGGAGTGCAGCCTTCGCACGGAGTGGAGACTTCGCAAGGAGTGCAGCCTTCGCACGGAGTGCAGCCTTCGCACAGAGTACAGCCTTCGCATGGAGTGCAGCCCTCGCACGGAGTGCTGCCTTCGCACGGAGTGCTGCCTTCGCATGGAGTGCTGCTGTTGCACGGAGTGCAGCCTTCGCACGGATTTCAGCCATCGCACGGAGTGCAGCCTTCGCACGGAGTGGAGACTTTGCAAGGAGTGCAGCCTTCGCACGGAGTCCAGCCTTCGCACGGAGTGCAGCCTTCGCACGGAGTGCAGCCTTCGCACGGAGTGCGGCCTTCTCACGGAGTGCAGCCTTGGCACGGAGTGCAGCCTTCGCACGGAGTGCAGCATTCGCACGGTGTGCTGCCTTCGCACGGACCGCAGCCTTCACACGGAGTGCTGCCTTCGCACGGAGTGCTGTCTTCGCACGGAGTGCTGCCTTCGCACGGAGTGCTGCTGTTGCAAGGAGTGCAGCTTCTGCACGGAGTGCAGCCATCTTACGGAGTGCAGCCTTCGCACGGAGTGGAGACGTCGCAAGGAATGCAGCCTTCTCACGGAGTGCAGCCTTCGCACGGAGTGCAGCCTTCGCATGGAGTGCAGCCTTCGCACGGAGTGCTTCCTTCGCACGGAGTGCAACCTTCGCACGGAGTGCAGCCTTCGCACGGAGTGCAGCCTTCGACCGGAGTGCAGCCTTCACAATGAGTGCAGCCTCCGCAGGGAGTGCAGCCTCCACATGGAGTGCAGCCTCCACATGGAGTGCAGTCTCTGCATGGGGTGCAGTCACTGTATGGAGTGCAGTCTCCGCATGGAGTGCAGCCTCCACTGGGAGTACACCCTTCACAGGGAGAGCAGCCTTTGCATGCAGTGCAGCAGTTTTCGCACAGTGTGCAGCCCTCGAACACAGTGCAGCCATCGCACGGAGTGCAGCATTTGCACGGAGTGCAGCCTTCGCACGGAGTGGAGCCTTCGCACGGAATGCAGCCTTCGCACGGAGTGCAGCCTTAGCGTGGAGTGCAGCCTTCGCACGGAGTGCAGCCTTCGCACGGAGTGCAGCCTTCGCACGGTGTGCAGCCATCGCACGGAGTGCAGCCTTCGCACGGAGTGGAGACTTCGCAAGGAGTGCAGCCTTCGCACGGAGTGCAGCCTTCGCACGGAGTGCAGCCTTCGCACGGAGTGCAGCCTTCGCACGGAGTGCAGCCTTCGCACGGAGTGCAGGCTTCGCAAGGAGTGCAGCCTTCGCATGGAGTGCAGCCTTCGCACGGAGTGCAGCCTTCGCACATAGTGCTGCCTTCGCACGGAGTGCTGCCTTCGCACGGAGTGCTGCTGTTGCACTGAGTGCAGCCTTCGCACGGAGTGCAGCCATCGCACTGAGTGCAGCCTTCGCACGGAGTGGAGACTTCGCAAGGAGAGGAGCCTTCGCTCGGAGTGCAGCCTTCGCACGGAGTGCAGCCTTCGCACGGAGTGCAGCCTTCACAATGAGTGCAGCCTTCACAATGAGTGCAGCCTCCGCAGGGAGCGCAGCCTCCACATGGAGTGCAGCCTCCACATGGAGTGCAGTCTCTGCATGGAGTGCAGTCTCTGCATGGAGTGCAGTCTCCTTATGGAGTGCAGCCTCCACTGGGAATACACCCTCCACAAGGAGAGCAGCCTTTGCATGCAGTGCAGCAGTTTTCGCACATAGTGCAGCCCTCGAACACAGTGCAGACTTAACACGGAGTGCAGCCTTCGCACGGAGTGCAGCCTTCGCACAGAGTGCAGCCTTCGCACGGAGTGCAGCCTTCGCACGGAGTGCAGCCTTCGCACGGAGTGCAGCCATCGCACGGAGTTCAGCCTTCGCACGGAGTGCTGCCTTGGCACGGAGTTTAGCCTTGGCACGGAGTGCAGCCTTGGCACGGAGTGCAGCCTTGGCACGGAGTGCAGCCTTCGCAAGGAGTGCAGCCTCTGCACGGAGTGCAGGCTTCGCACGGAGTGCAGCCTTCGCACGGAGTGCAGCCTTCGCACGGAGTGCTGCTGTTGCACTGAGTGCAGCCTCCGCACGGTGTGCAGCCTTCGCACAGAGTGCAGCCTTTGCACGGAGTGCAGCCTTCGCACGGAGTGCGGCCTTCACACGGAGTGCAGCCTTCACACGGAGTGCTGCCTTCGCACGGAGAGCAGCCTTTGCACGGAGTGGAGCCTTCGCACGGAGTGCAGCCTTCGCACGGAGTGCAGCCTTCGCACGGAGTGCAGCCTTCGCACGGAGTGCTGCCTTCGCACGGAGTGCTGCCTTCGCACGGAGTGCTGCTGTTGCACGGGGTGCAGCCTTCGCACGGAGTGCAGCCATCGCACGGAGTGCAGCCTTTGCACGGAGTGGAGACTTCGCAAGGAGTGCAGCACACCCTGGATATGCATCACAATCAGGATATGCAGCACACACTATAAAGGCAGCACACTTTGGATATGCAACACACGCTATAAAGGGAGCACAAACTGGACAGGCAGCACTCCTGGAGGTGCAGCACACACTGGAAAGGCAGCACTCAATGGAAATGCATCACAAACTGGGTAGGCAGCACTCACTAGAAAAGCAGTGCACACTAGAAATCCACACACAATGGTATGCAGCACAAATAGGAAAGGAGCACATGCTGCAACGGCAGAACACGCTGCAATAGCAGCACACACTGCTCTGGCAGAACATACTGCCATGACAGCACATGTTGCAAAGGTAGCACATATTAGAACGGCAACACACATTGGAAAGTCACCTCATATTTTAAAGACAGCACACATTGGGAAGGCAGCACATATTGGGAAGGCAGCACACATCGGAAAGGAAGCACACATTTAATATGCAGCATCACTGGAGAAGCACACATAGTGGAAAGCACCATGCTGGAGTCCGCTGCTCGTGGTCGTGTGGTAGCGTTCTCATTTCCCACGCTCGGGTTTGATTCCTGGTGGGGTCAGGAATTTTCTCTGCCTCGTGATGACTGGGTGTTGTGTGCTGTCCTTAGGTTAGTTAGGTTTAAGTAGTTCTAAGTTCTAGGGGACTGATGACCATAGATGTTAATTCCCATAGTGCTCAGAGCCATTTGAACCATTTTGAACCACACTGGAAAGGCACCACACACTAGAAAGGCACCACATACTGGAAAGGCATCACACACTGGTAAGGCTGCAGTCGCAGCGTGTGCTGCCTCACATTGTGTGTGGTTTTCAAGTGATGTGGCTCCGCAGTGTGTTCTGCGTTTTCAGTGAGTGTTGCCTATCCAGTTTGTGATGCCTTACCAATGTCTGCACCTTTCCAGTGTGTTCTTCCTTTCCAGTATATGCTGCTTTTCCAGTTTGTGCTGCCTTTCCAGTGTGTTTCAGGCTTCCCAATTTGTGCTGCCTTTGCAGCATGTGGTGCCTTTGCAGCATGTGCTTCCTTTGCTGCATGTGCCTCTTTGCAGTCTGTGCTGCATTTGAACATGTGTTGCATTTTCATTGTGTGCCGCCTTTGCACCATGTGCTGCTTTTGCAGGGTATGCAGCCTTTACAAGGTGTGCATCCTTCATAAAATTTGTAGTATTTGCAATGCTTGCAGTGATTTCAAGGTGTGCAGCATTCGCAATCTGTGCAGCTTTCACAAGGTATGCTGCCTTAGCAAAGTGTGCTATGTTCACAATGTGTGCTGCCTTTGCGATGTTTGCAGCCTTCACAAGTGATTCTGTCTTCGCAATGTGGTTCAAATGGCTCTGAGCACTATGGGACTTAACATCTGAGGTCATCAGTCACCTAGAACTTCGAACTACTGAAACCTAACTAACCTAAGGACATCACGCACATCCATGCCCGAGGCAGGATTCGAACCAGCGACCATAGCAGTTGCGCAGGTCCTGACTGAAGCGCCTAGAACCTGTCGGCCACCGCGGCCGGCTTCTTCACAATGTGTGCTGCCTTCATAATGTATGCTGCATTTATACAGTGTACTGGCTTCACAAGGTGTGCTGCCTTCACAAGTTGGCCCTCCTTCACAATATGTACTGCCTTTGCAGTGTCTTATTTCTTCACATGGTCTTCTTCCTTTGCATGCTGTGCTACCTTCGCAAGGTTTGCTACTTTCGAAAGGTTGACTTCCTTCACCGGATATGCAGCTTCCACAAGGTAACCTTGCAAAGGCAGCACATATTGTGAAGGCAACACACCTAGCTAATGCAGCATTTCTTGTAAAGCAGCACTCCTTGAGAAGCCAGCACATCTTGTGAAGGTAGCACATCTTCTGATAGTAGAGGCAGAAAACCTAGCATAGGCTGCACACCTTGCGAAGGCTACACACTGTGTCAAGGCAGAAGAGCTTGCAAAGGCAGCACACCTCACGAAAGTAGCACACCTTGCGAAGACAGGACAGAATGCAATGGCTGAAAATCTTGCAAAGGAGAACACCTTGCAAAGAACAAGTGCCTTGCAAAGGCAGCACACCTTGTGGAGGCTGCACACATTGCAAATGCAGGACACCTTGCAAAGACAGCACATTTCCTAAATACAGCTCTCCTCCAAAGGACAGCACATATCCCAAAGGCAGCACACCTTCTGGAGACAGTTTACTTTCGTGCATATTGTCCACAAACTGAGGAAAGAAATATAGGATGTGAAGTTACCTTCCCGTTCCTGCATATTTTTGCGGGAACGGTCGCAGCATTCGGCATCTGGCAGTAGGTGTGCAGGGTTGAGGTTCCGTCATGACTTCTGGTGTGGTGGGCGCCCTGTCGCTCCACATCAGCTGTGCACGCGAGTGCAGCGTGCTCAGTGCAGCTGCTGCGCCACACTTCTGTGTGCAGCACGTTGGTCTCTGTTCCACAGGTGTAGCCTGTACGAGCGACCTTCCAAGCAGTTAATAATTAATGTAAACCCAGCCATGTCGCTGTTTTATGCTCTACGTGTTAATTTAATGGTACTCTTGTCTTACGTTTTATAATTCAATAGAAGGGTTCCGATTAGGAGATTGACCTCTTGGACGTAGAACGCCTTTGATATCTTCTGCCAAAATGATATTACCTTAATGAAATCTGAAGAGAGGGACAATTTCGTAATTAAAGAAACTCTGCTCGTTTACGTCGTTTACTGCCACCAGGTGGAACATATATATTAAATAGCCAGGTGTTGTAAACAGTACAAGCTACAACTGTATTACATGTGAGTTTTCAACGTGATCCTTTATTATGCCCTCTTTCGCGAGTATCACGGTCTCTAATTCATCTCCAGTTCCAGCATTAATTACAACGCTATATCCCAATACATCGTGTAGTGCAGTATCCTTTACTTCTGTAACTAGAATAATACCAATGTTTGGCTCCTACATAAAGTCTTTCAAGGTACTTGCTTTTAGGGAGCTCCCAATGCTGTTTATGGATTCATAATGTATCACATTTCATAAATTCAACTCTATCATCGCATGCAGTCAGTATGAAAGCTATGGATAAGTGTCACATACGTATCTACCTCTGTCGCTTGGTTTGGATGAGGTAACCATTCCCGTCCCCCCTTGCAATCTTAGTAAGCATGCAGCGAAAATCGTGCACAGACACACATGTGAAACTCTTAAATTGACCGAATCTTCGATAGCTGTGCTTCAGGACCTAGTGTAATGCCACCATGTGTTTGAAACCTCCGCAAAGAATTCTGTTGCATGGTTCATACTGATGTCTCGATATCGCCACCGTGTAACTGACAGCAAGTATTTTATTCTTGTCGGTCACCTACATTAAGGAAAATGGGAAACATTTACCACCTTCCGATATTGTTGTCATTGTTAGTAAGTGGAATGAAAGTAGTCTCTGGTCAGGAGAAACTGAAAGCGATTATTTGTTTCCACAGACAGAGCTTAACAATTCGTATCAGTACACTGTCCCATCCAAGGGGCAGATTCGTTACTCTGTCGTATGCATATAACGAGATAACATAAAGACTTTACATCACAGCTACTCAGTTTATGGGGCTAGGTAACTTACACACATCGACATCATTCACTCCTTGTTTGCTGAGATAGTATAAATTTTGTAAGTAAAATGACATTGCAAGTTGTTGTTGTAGTGAACATCTTCTAAAAGCTTAATGCAAAGACACTATTTACACACGGTCATCCTGACTGACGATGCGAGGAAGTAAATTGACTGGCTCGGTTAAGAGGTGTATATAATTTAGATTCGTTTCACAATAGATTCACGTAGAATGGTCATTTTTGAAAGTTTCGGCGAACAATACAGTTAAGACTTTGATAACGATACATGCATCACATTCTTGTAAAGCTATTGTATTAAACGTGTGCTACTTTCGATATTAATCGCAATTGCAGAAAGCAGCAATGAATGTGTCTCGTCTCGTTTCTCCGGCCGTTTCCCGTACTGTGCGACCCACAGAGCTCTATCGCTGCATCAGCGGTCGATTGTTGCTGTTGCCGCCACGGAATGATGGCAGTTAAATTCAAATTTCGTCCAAGTATAAGGGATTCTACGATATAAATGAAAATGGAAAGAAGTAACGAAAGCGGCATCTAGCAGTCATACTCAACGTTCCTGGTGGTTTAATGCTATGACAATTTTAAACAATAAACTACGCAGTGGAACTGAGAGCTATCACAGGAATCTGCAATATACTCTCGATGGACAAACTGATTAAAGTTTTCGTCCTTGCCACTTCTCATTTTACAGACAACTGATTCTGACTACTTCTTATGAACTGCTCTTAACTGAGGCCATAACTCATGTCCAAGTTGTCTGTTTGTATTACTACTATCGTATCTTTCTTAGGTAAAGAACGAGCAAAATAGCAGTTTTGCGTTTAGCATGCAATCATCCAGGATACAATTTCTACAGTCAGAGCATTTTCTGTTGCGGCATAGGAATGATTTTGTGATTACTTCTATATGGAATTCATCTGTAACTTTATGAACTCAATATTTAGTAAGAGGGCCAACCGAATTACATACTGCACCGTGTGAATAATTGCTGCAATTTTGGTGGCAACAACAACAAACAACCAGTCAATGCCGAGATTTGGCTGTAGAATAGTGGCAACACAGAGCTACCGTTGCAGCCGAGTGGTTCATGAAGCCTTGGCCGTGACCACAGCGGCTGAGGTGCGTCTACAGCCGTAGCAACCCCACAGCAGCCCACACTGAGGTGTGACGTCAGAAGGCACTCCTGTCTCGGTTGACCACCCACAACGTGTTTCGCTACATTTGATCAATTCACTATTTGCTCATACCTGAAACGTTAGTATGTTTTTTATGTGATCGGTATAAACAAATGAAACGTGTTGTACAATTCTCCCCTACGAGTGGCATTACTATTAACAATTTTACATTCAATTTTTATCAATAGCTTATTCGTTAGTTACCCCATTTCCTCTTTCTACGCTCAGTTAGCGTCAAGCAAATCACGCGTACCTTCGAAACTTGGACCTTTATACCAGGTACATCTCTAGAAGTATTAGGTGCATATCATGTCTTTGTAATTTACACGCAGAACTTAATTTTCTACGAAACAGACAGACGTCAATCCTTATCTCTGTTTAAGATACGCGTGGGAATCTCTCCCTACTTGAAGCGGCGAGCGTATGTCCGAAACTCCGCCCATAGCTCATCCCCGCATATACTGCCGATTGCAACGTGCGCGCCCAGTAGTCACTGATCAGTTACGCCATTGTAATCTGTCCAGAGTGAGCTGTTTCGCCGTCCACAGATTATTACAGAACGTGCACGGCCTTTATATCCAGTTTATGTATTTTAGACTTTCCGTTTCAAGGTTTGCCAAATGACAGTCGCTCCCAGTCCGTGTTTCACGACCGCTCTCTTTGCAGTCTGCCGCCGATTGTGAACTTACCTCCCTCCCCAGTCACATAACGTTTCTTCCAACGTTGATTCTGTTGACTGATGCCTCTGGTTACTCCATGCCATGAATGGTAATCTGCATTCCGAAGAGCTAAATGAAAATTAATGCAACGTAGACTATTATTTTAAACTGATGGAAGTAACAGTTCTTAGCGAGTAGCCTCGAACCCGATATTCAATTCAGAGTTTACCTCGGACGAGAAAAAACGTTCTGTGTAGTGTTGAAAGCTGTGACGAAAAACGGAATCTATTTATTTCCATTCTCTAGAAAGGCAGTACAAAAAAATCAACTTATCCCATATCTGTAATACAAATTTATTTGAAAGCGCTGGCCATCGCTACGGTCGTACGAAGGCAATCCAAAGTTTATTCCACACCGCCAGACTGCGTTATGCGATACTCTCTGGCGCTGTGTGCTGACGGATTTGAAATCGCAGCCGCCTGTCTCTGTGACGTGGCAGTCTTGTTCGCTCACAGTTATTTCATATTACGTGTTACCTCCTTTCATGCTAAAAGACCGCAGCCTTCTCTCCACGCCCACAAAAACAGATTTCTATTTTTTTTTATTCATTTCACGAAAATGCGTGATTCACGCCGAACCAGCGATATGGAGACACCTTCTATTGGCGCCTCGCGTGGCAGAAGACGTTGACTGCGAAAGGAGTTTCGGAGGACGCAGAGCAGCCGTTGGTCGAGAGATGGCAGTAGGCGACTTGCAGTGTCCGGCAGTGATATAAACAATAAGACGCTAAAAAGAAATAAACAGCGCGGAAAAGAGTAACATGTCTACTGGGCATCTTGTGACACGCGGCCATCACGGACATTGCATATAATAGTGCACACGAAAATTCTGATGGCCTTTTGTTGAGAATTGTAAATATCGAAAGCGGGAGAAATGTTAAGCGTAAAAATAAAATCTTTGCTTCTCTGTGTTTCCGTTTTGTAACAGGAAAGGTATGTTAATATTTACTTTCATTGCGTGAAACAAAAATTAAAACATTCCTTAGCAGTTCTACATATGTCTACCGAGTGTGTTTCTCACAAACCGATCTTCCACCACCGCTTGTGGTTCGTCATGTAAACACTATCATATCGGTTTTCGAAATGCCGTTACCGGTTCCGAATTTTTTACTGTATTTTAAAGGTAAAACACACTACCACCACATTCCATCATTTTACCGTTTGTAGCACAATCATTTTATCAGAGACTAAGTAAGTATTGAACTCCTGGGAATGCGGTCAGCGATCTAGTCGGCTCATCTCTGGCATGAACGACGGTGCACGATGACAAAATCTCGCTTAAACAGCACTGCTTAAGTTATGCCTTTTTTCACATACGTGGCACATACGTCTCTGGATGACTTCCAAACGGGTCGTCCCCCCATGTTCCGCCACGTCACTCGAATACCAGCACTGGTTACACGAAATCGCCAAATAATGACATTGTATTGACTTTGAACGTATTTAATTATGCTTGCAGATCTTAGTAACGTAGAAGCCGAATGTATTTTTCTGTTGATTCTCCCTCTTCTGCAGCCCACAGAGCTTTGTCAGTGCCCCAGCCATTGATTGTTGGGGCTAGCCTCCCGCAACGTCGGCAGTTAAACTTTCTAGCTAGTAATGTCGATTTAATTAAGTAAATGAAAACGGAGGAAAATGATAATAATTGCACAACCACCAGTCAAACGTAACGTTTAGCGAAGTTATAGGCGAGCAAAGCCTTAAGCCAAAAATTACGACGGCACTTATGCAGTTTAGCAGGTACGGAAAAAATTTTTCATTTTTTTCCAAAATTTGATCGATTATAGTCAAATGTGATACGCTGATTACGAATACGATATTTATTTTCGCCCCAGTCAATTATTTACATCAAAAAAATTGTTTTAAATTGAAAAAAAAATTTTTTTTTAATTGTTCAATATTTTGTCGATTACAGTATACGTTCATTTTAACGGAACGGTAGGTACGTATTTTTACTAATTAGCCACAATCAAACGCCAGTGCAAAATTAACAAACTTTTAATAAACTCCCCCCACTGTATATTTACACATCTGTAGCGTAGCCCACTTGAGGTTAGGTTGGGAGTTTTTTTTTTGGAATGCGGCCGCGGCAGCGGCCGCCTATGATTCGAAAATATTGAACTGTTGGCAACTGCATGTAAACATTATATATGCCAAGTATGAAACGATTTGGATGACTAAAAAATGAAAAATTTTTTCCGTACCTGCTAAACTGCATAAGTGCCATTACGACAATGGGGCACACATAACCGTTATTGCATAAATCCACATTCAGAGTTGGGCCTTCCACGCACAATGTCGCAAAAGTTACCGTTATGTCCAAACGAAATTACGCATCGTATTCTTCGATGAAAAATGCCACTGACTTCCACTAATCACTTGTGGCGTAATGTTTTCACAACACTTCCACCTCACTACAGTAAACGGCTGTGAGCTCTATTACACATTCTGTCCGATGCAGAAGCACTTCAATATTTCCGCAATAGTAATTTAGGAGATACTCAAAGCTGTCACCTTTGGTCCTCTTAATTATCACGTCAGTATTCACATATGTTATGTGAGCGTCGACCACCGGTTTGCTCACACGGAGAGATGATGATTCATTGTCATCAAACAGCACATGTGGAAACCGAATCACCAAACTCGTCGTTCATCCTAACATGAGTTAACTATCGTATTCGCCTCTAGAAAACAGTACTTATTGATAAAAGCGACAGTAATTTCCGTAACCGTTCTCTTTCCATAGCTAAATGTTTCGTCAACTGTTAATTGCATTCTTCTTAGTTCAAGGGTTTTCAGTTCTTCAGCAATACATAAAGCTACAGTTTCAAAGACGAGATATTTACGAAATGCCACTGAAACAGCACTGCGCCGAAAATTCCGTTACGACTGTGGACGGAATGTGTCGCAACGACATTCAACGTCGTTCTTGGCCGGTTTAAACGTGAGTAACAAATCGAGGTTCGTATCAATGTCTCCACCACCTCTTCCTGGACCACCTGACTCCAGCCGTGCTGCCAAACGAGTTGTCGACGTCTGCGACGCTGCTTCCCCCGTGCTTAAAACCTAAACGAGTCTTGAGACTCCTCTGTCATCTGTCGATGCTACGGCAACAGCCGCCGTGCGGCTACAAGTTGCTTCTGTACATTCACCTCTCTGCGGCCTGTCTTTTCACACAAGTGATGGGGCTCGGTTTTACGTGAATATAAGTAACGTAACTATTTTTGCGTACAACACCACAGCCAATATTTACAGTCACCAGTAACTGCTTTTTCGCATTACTCATCTTAAATGTATTCATGTTTCGTAATACCTTAACTGTTTTCGTATGTGCTTGTGGTCGTCGGCATCATTACCAGCGCAGAAAACTCATCGTCGTCAAACCTGCATCGGAGACGAATTTGCGTACCTGGAAAGGTAGCTACTTACGAGAGTTTACATGTATTCTGGAACCTACACAGCTTACTCTGTTATTGGCCACACTAAGAAAATAAAATTAGCACTCGAAAAATTCCGTCTGTTTAGGAACTTAGGGAATGTCAAGGGCGCACTTTTTGTTTGGATCTAGCTTTAAAACGCCATAAAAACATTCAGTCGTGTATATGTAACCGTTTGCAACTCTGCACCTTACAAATTATTTTTCTCGCCTTACCCGTGTTTCTACTAGCTGACTGGTGACATGTTTTCCTTATTACAGCATTTTCCATTGCGAAGTGGGGCTGTGGCCCTTTACATATTCCGGCCACATATTAAGAGAGTGTTATGATTGTCCTGATGACAATGATGATGGAAAAGAGAAAGTTGTTCTTATTGTGTCTCGTACTATTAAGAGCTTAGTGAGTATCTATGCAGTTTCTTTGCGACAGTACTTTATTATCTAAAGATCAGGGCAGGCGTCTCTTGCTGATACACTTTGGAGACGTCATAACATCCACACACGCGACTCATTCATTACGAATGGATCTGCACTGCCACATATGCTAGCTCTGTAATGGAGTGGGGCTGGCCTCACATTCTCCTCACTAAAATAATACAGTGAGTGCTCTGACACATTATGGTTTTTTGAAAAAAGTAAATTCTTCGCTATTTCAAAGCGTCTCAATTTTGTTCTACTGTAAGTGTAAAACCGTTTGAAAACGTGGTAATGGAGGATATCTGTTCGACTGTGTTTTACTCTCTGGGCGATAAGCGCAAAAATACTTTTTTAAGGCATTGTCTTCGCCTCGACAAACGAATCTCCTGTCCTCTGTTGACAACATGCTGACAACGTTCCCGTCACGTCTTCCACCTCGAAATTCTACAGTAGTCTGTTTCACATTTCTGCTATACGTTAAAAAAATACCGCAATTTTTTTTTACTACGAAAAACGAGATTATCATTTTTATTTCTTCTTGTGAAGTGTGCTATCCGTCGCGTTTAAATAACCGACATTGCACAGTTGTACCACAGATTGGCACGATTTGTGTATCTACATACTGCTCAGAAATCATTGCCTACTATGGGCAATGATTTCTAATCAAGAAACGTATTTTACACCTTGCTTCGTAACGATTTGGTTAAATGTATCACATGTGCTTTTACGTAGTTACTGTGTACTGAACTTCAAAGTTATAAATCGCTCGTAACGCATTCCGTCATTTTGCCGTATTTAGCACTTTCTACCATAGACGAAGTGTACTGGATGGCTGAGAATTCGACCATTACTGTCGCGTCACGTCTAGAAGAAACAGGGTGGGGAAAAACAATTTGACCGAAAGTGCAGAGCAGGAAGGCAGCATCAAATGAAGGAATTTCGTTATTGCAAGTGTCAGTTGAATATTTCGGGCGCTATGCCAACATGGCACCTGTGGCCACTTTGAACATTTGCTATGACATACTTATAGCAATAAGTGGCGGATCGTTTTTTACTCACTTTCACCTTTTTAAGACATATTGAAACATGAGACATGCACATCTGATTCTCTTCATCTCTAAAAACGTGCTGTGTCCTAAGTCAGCTAAGTGCGATACACGTGTAAGTGGCGCTTTAAATTTATCTTGTTCTCATGGTGGCGGTTGGTTAGTTCACACAGCCTGTGTTTACGTATATATTTTCTGTAAACTACCAATCATTTAGAGCCAAGACGCCCGTGTGTGGGATTTTAATTACGTTCCGGTGCCGCCGAAAATATTCAATCGCGAAGCCTAGTTGCTATACTCAAATTTTTGTGTTTCATGCTGCGTTTCCACGATACACTTTTGCTCAGATTGTTTCTATGCACCCTGTATGACGACGGCGGATGGCAAACTTCCCTGAATCAGAACAGCTTAAATTTTTATTTTTTTACGAACGCTGGGTGACTGCCACCCATATTCTGCCACGTCACTGGAACGCTAGCACGCGACACATAAAATCACGAAACCAGTATCAGATCCGCGTAATTACACTGTACCGATTATGTGCATATTTAAACGTTAATCACAAATGTAGATAGCAGTAATGGGTAAGATGAATTTCTTTTTCCGTTAGTCTTCCGCGTCCTGCAACCGACAGAGCTTTGTCGCTGCCTCAGCGACTGATTGTTGCCGCTACTACGCAGAACGATGTCAATTTTAAAGTCTGCCGCGAGCAATGGCGGTTTTCTGAACCAAACGAAAGCGGGAGAAAAATGTATATGCCTAATCTGATCGAGAGTGAATCCCTAATTGGCACAGCGGCTTAATTTTTAATATTTACGAGCAGCAGAGCCTGGCGTAGCCGTCCAGTTGCGAGATGCGTGTCCATTCCGACACGTGAATCGCACCCCTAGTCGCTGGCAGTTGTAACATTGTAATGCATTCGAAGTGTGCTCTTTCGCACACCGCACCTACATGGATGGACTTGTGTCTCAGCTGCCTCCAGCTGCTGGTATCCTCCACTCCTAAGAAGGAGACCATTCTGTGAGAAAATCTTCTGGAAAACACGTTTAGAAATTGTCAAAAAATACCTTCAGAACCTTTCTATCCAAGCCAGTTAACGCTTGTGCTACTTATATTATGCTCACTTTAATGACACACGTGGTGCAGAATATGCGTAGCAGTAAGGGATGGAACTTATTTACACTCCACGGCTTTGAAGACGTATGGTGGCTAGAAAAATTCCTGTCGAGTCGAGGCGAAACCTTAAACAAGTACACAGGATTAGCAGATATGTTGTCACCACCCATCGATTGTGAAGGTTTAATAAACAAGTTGACAGCGTCGTCTGTTTCGCATCGAGGCGGAATATAATCGCAGTGTGAGAACCTGTCTTACTTCGTGACAATGTGTCCAGCTGTTGTCCTTCTGTGTTTCTACAGACTGCATTCGTATCTGGTAACGGAAAAGGAAAAAGATCTATCATCGTCCCTAACACACTGCACATGTGAAGAGGAGCACCATATGGAAACTAACAAGTAATTTACTGGAAATAATCTGATAAAAATAAAAAAAAAATCTTGCGTCAGCGATATTATTCTGTCGTGTCTGGGCAGCGCCGAACGCGAGAACGAACGCCACCAAAGCTTTATTTTATTTTACGGCGCCTGTTTGCGTTGTACGGCGCTCGTTGGCGCACGTGGAACTTTGGACACACACAGCGTTTCATACCTTAGGCCATAGACACACACATGTAGACGGCAAATGCATCTATCCTTGCCGTGTCGAGGTTCGAAACCAGGTGGGTAAGACAGTTGCAGTATTAAGCACTCATTTTAACGACGGATCTCCGTGTCGTATTAGCGTCACACGTGTAGCAATTCCGTTAAGCTAATTTCCCCAAGACTCGCAGTGCTAATCCGGTATCTATCCTTGTTGCGTTTGGTCAGGTGGGACGACAGCAAACGTTTCACACACTGTCCTGACAATTATTTATTTTCACAAACGACAGAATTCCTGTTCTTGTTCTACTGTGGCTCATTTAGCAGGCCGCTTCTACAGAAGAGCAAATATCAGCCTGGCGGGAAGCATACAGTTTTCTGGCCGTTTCCTCAGGAGTACGTGTGATGTGTGTCGTTATGCCTTAAGAAGTAACATCTGTGATGTCCGAATTTACACAGAATAAGAGGCTATGGTCCCTGCATACTCCACTACAGATAGCGACACAGTATCGAGACATGAAGCGTGAAGAACCGAATAAGTTACTGATGGAGGACACCCGTATACTGAGTTAGAGATTAACATCCTGTCGTCTGAAAATCTTCGCCATTCGTAGCGTTTTAGGCCTGACGACCGACACGCATCCCTGCTTTCAACCCATGGAAGGATTCTGAAGCAGGTTTGGTGCGTAGCTTGTGGAACCTGTTGGGTTAAAATCCTCCCTTTTGAAAGAAGAGTGCCCAACCATTACTCAGTGCTCCGTCACTGGGCAGACTGTAACGACTTTTGTTTCACGTGCTCTTGTGCCGGTCTGCAAGCACTTGCACAGTAAGCAGTGCTGGTAATTCACTGCCGCCCACCCAGCCCGGGAAACGCACAATATGCGGATGTAGACACCTACTTTGGAAAATGTACGCACATTCTGTACCCATCGCGGCAGGCCTCGTTCCGTGGTACACAACCGTGACGTCACAATACGGACACACTCGCCCTGTTTATCTCGGCCGACTCTGCAGCGCCACACGTGCAGCCCCTGCCTTCGACAGAGCTCGGCCTTACAGTCTTCTCACTAAGACGATACGTTTAGTATTGCGAAAGATTTGTCCTATTATTAAGTTTTAGCGTTTAAATGGTGTACTGTTTGTTCTGCTACTGCTTTAATATGTTATCAAAACAAATAAATGCCGTACATCTAATCGATCGTTAGGAAAACGGGGATTACATGTTCCAAACGCACAAATTTCCATCGCTTTATTTTCTGCATCGACATTCGAATCGCACAGGCTTTGTTGCCAAAGAGTTTTCGTTGTGGTTTGCTTCCTCCTCTGCGATGTAGTGCTGTGATTTCTTACACATTCCATCCACGTATCATTTCAGCATGAAAGTTGCCGTAATGAGAATAGAGAAGAAATTTAACATTACTAGGTGCTCGTACGAAGTGTGGTGTCCGCTTTCCGACGTGTCCGAAAAGTCCATACCAGGAAACCGCACTACAAAATGGCACGCATTGTGTATGTTGATAATCTTTAAAAACCGTGTCCCAATTACGGCAAACACAGTTGCTAAGCTAAAACTAGTGTGTACTAATAAAATGTTTAATATGTCTCCAATACACTGACTTTACATAGGAAAGCGTCTCACGTTGAATTGCTAGAACAATACTTATAAAAGGTGGCAATGTTATTTACGCACTATCTTTTAAATAGATATGATGGTATCTGATACTCAACTAGTAATGCAAAGAAACGTACTGATGCTAAAATGCTTTAAATTCTTGCCATCATTTAATCTTTAAAATTTAATAATTCTCTTCCTGTTAATATTTAATTAATTAACTTACGTCGTTCAGATTTCATAACGCTGACGGCCTTAAAATTTAAGTTGTTCAGTCCCTGTTTTGTTTTCTTTCAATTGTTGCGAGCCAGCGATGGTGCAATATTGTTCGCTTTCAAGTCTACACATTTATAAAAATCAGGTCCAGGAAACACTTTTCTGATCACGGTTGCGATTCAGACGGTATTCGCGTCATTGTACTGATTAAGAGTTATCGTTTCCGAAAGATGCAGGTTCGATCAAAGCTGTGTGCACTTTTGCGCGTATAATGAAAATATTCCTAACACGTCGTGTAACAAAAAGTAACATGCGAATCACAACCGTGGTCAAACGAAGGAAATATATGATGACATAAATGTTCTTCGCTGTTATTCAGGACAGGTTTAGATTAAACACCGCAATTATCAGTCTTTTTAAATCACTGTACGATACGCTTTAGAGATATTTGTTTTGAATAACTTGTATTTACCTTTTCTTATACAATATGGTCATTGTCCGCAAGAATTATCTCTCTCTCTCTCTCTCTCTCTCTCTCTCTCTCTCTCTCTCCCTCCTTTTTATAGCCTTTATACATTCACATTACATACATCGATTAAGAAACTTTTCTTTCTCTACCGACCAGTACGACAGCAAAACCCGCCCAGACAAAATGTCTTACATAGAATTAGTTCTTACTTAAGAATCATATATAGTTTCGTAGTACAAACAATGCTAGTTTATTCCGTGCAATAGAAAGTCTTTGATTCACTGAGCACAAAAATTAAAATAATAAAATTATAATTACAATTTTAATATCGTCAGTTATTCTTTACTTTATGAAAATAAGGTTTGACATTGTCGTAATATTATTTTTCATCGTTGTAGCACTTTAACGTACTCTGAATATTTCTGTGAATGACGCATACTACTTTTCTTTCGTTCCGACCGACGCTTCGAAGTAAATATCGAAACTGCTTTGGAGTTTATCCACGTACGGTTCCAGATGCTACATGTAGCAGCTTTCAGTCTAATCAGGATTGGTGACAAATGAAGCTGTTTTGTCTTCTGGTCTTAAGAAGCTGATAGCACCTCTTTGTTCCGACAGACTATGCTTGACCGTTCCTACACGTGGACCACAACGTCACACGCGTTTTGCTCAGGTTGTGCCGCAGGTGTATATTGAGACCAGAAAGGAAAAAAATGATGAAATCATTATATACGAGTTCCTTTCACTTCTGTGCCTGTTATTCAGTTCTCGCCGTATGCGATGCTTTATTTGGGAAGTAAGGAGCGTCTCTAGTTAATTTCGGTAGCAAACTTTTGCCCACAGCTGAAACTCAGTTTCCAAACCACATCTGGCATGAAATGAGGTCGCCTTTACTAGTGAGGCGATGAAGCGATTTCCCAACTCTGGGTAAATCTGTTTTTTAACTTTCATTGCCTAGGGGAATTCACTGAAAGACCATAGTGTTGTCTCCCTTAACCCATAGAAAACACGACAACAAATAATACGGTCTTCCGATTAAACTACAGTTGAGAAAAGCCTTCACTTCATCATCGTAATCGCATTTCTTTTTCGTTCACCGCTCTATAGCTCTTCGCTATGAGATAAACGGACAACTAAAATGACGAGTTGTTTATAAATTGCCACGAAACCTGCTGTGGGCCGAAAATTCCGTTACAACTGGGAATGGAATTGCTCGCGACGGCATTTTTGCGTCAGACGCTGTCCGTGTTCTCGCCGAGTTAAACTCGAGTAGCGATTCAGGATTATCTTATAAAGTTCCATGGCTCTTCTTTCGGTGACCGTATCATTGTCGTCGTGCTGCCAGGGAAGATGTCGATGTCTGCGACGCTGTTTCCCCACGTCGGGGCGTCAATGATTCGACGAATTACTGTGGAGTGCAGCCGCTGTCCAGGTTGAAACTACAGTTGCGAAATCTGATCTGTGCGGCCTCTCTGATGACAGAATACGTAAAACCCTTGTATGAAATAAAATAGTCTGTTTGTCTCGGTTGTGTGTCGTTAACAGTGCTGCCAATATTATTGCTTAGAACCCAAGTGCGACATATTATACATAGTTAAGCCGAACACATTTCTCCGTCAGTTCTGCGTCCCCTGCGGCCTACAGAGCTTTGCCACTGATGGCAGTTCGACTCTCTCGCGAGTGACGGCTGTTATCTGGCCTTTCTTAAAATCTACCCACAGCAGGATGTCGCGTCGCCCGCCATTCACGAGATGCGTGTCCGTTCCAACATGTGAATCACACGCATAGTCGATGGCCAGTTGCACCTTTTTTAATGCATGCCGACAGTGCTGCTTCGCAGTCCGCACATTCATGGCCGGCCTTCTGTCACAGCTGCCTCCAGCTGATGGTATCCTAAATTTCTGAGGAGGAGGAGGTTGTGTGAGAAAATCTTCCAGAAAACACGTACAGAAATCGTCAAAAAACACCGTCCAAACATTTTTATCCGAGTCAGTTAATGCATGAGATTCTGTTTGATAATGCTCACCAGGATCACACGCTTTGTGTGGTAAGAGTTGTTACGTATTTACGCTTCAAGGTTATCAATACTTGTAACGGCTAGAAAGATTCGTCTTGAGTCACACCCAATTCTTAATCATATGCGCATTATCAGCGTCTATATTGTCAACAGACATCGATTGTGAAGATGTATAAAAAATTGTCGACAATGTCGCCTGTTTTGTGCCGATGCGGAATTTAAACGCGGTGTGTATCGACAGATTCCATTCGTAACTGGAAACAGATTAAAATATATCTATCCAGAACCTTTACACACTGCACCTGTCAGGACAAAGAACACGTTCAAGTCAAACAGTAATTCACTGACAAGGCGGTAGAAAATTAAAACAAAGAAACTTGTCTCATCCATATTCTTCTGTCCTGTTGCTGGGCAGAGCCGGTCGCGAGAACCAATGCCGCAAGAGCTTTGTTCACTGTGCCTGAATGCGTTACACGCTGCACGCCGGCCTGTGTAAAATTTTGGACACAAACCGTGTTCCGTACCTTCGGCCAATCTCGAAACTCTGCCGTAGTGTCCTTCATACTCTTGCCATATATTAAAACAATCTTGCAAATTTTTTGATTGTCACGTAAAACAAAAGTTAGTATTTTGATTGTCTCTTATTAAACGTGCTATCACTCGTGTTTCGATAGTCGACATCGCAAAGTTGTCCCACGACCCAGTGCGATTTGTATGCCTAGGTACTCTTTCTAAATGATTGCCCAGTGTGGGACAAGCACATCTGCGGGAAATTCGTTATGATACAAGTATTATCTAGTATTCGAATCTCTGATTTGTCGGTTATATACATATTTCGGGAGGTGTATGCGGCCTTCAAATCGTTTTGTGACAGTAAAATAGTAGGACTGCTACTACATTCCACATCTGCGATGTCGATGCTGGATGTGTCCCTACAACCACAGCCGCCTCTCGCTTAGTGGCAAAGGCTCCGCCACACAACAGTGGATGGTGACAAAAACGTCCCATAACCCTGTGTACAGCGGTGGGAATGTGAATTTACTCCAAGTCTTCTGCCCACATCTAAACGCCTAATCTTTTCAGGTGCAAAACGCTTCCACTAGTGCCCGCCTCATATTTCTTTCGACAACGAGCGTAATTCCGGTCTACTAATAAAGCAGCCACGAACGCTTTAATGGTCCTGGATAAGACTTTTGAACAACCCTTTACGTGTGATCTCCTCCTCACATTTCTCCACCTTATATTTTCAATGGCGTCCGTAAGGAATTCGTACTCTACATTACATGTTGACGTCTTCCTTTCACAATACGGAAACACCGCCAAGTTTGTTTCATCGTCGACAGTTGCTCAGCGGAGACCATGGGTGTGAAACGTATGAAGCTTGGAACGTACCGCAGAAGGTCGTTCCGGCTAGTGGAATCTATTAAGGTCTCACATGTAACCACCACAACAGAAAATTGGTTTCCGAAATTTTGGTCATCTAAATGTTGTGTCCCGCGTAGTCGATGTCTCTGTCGCGCCTTTCATCTTGACTGCTCAGTACAAACATGGAAACTCGCGGCAGGTATCCGATTCTGTTAGCCCACCTTGATGGACGGCTAGAATCGATATTCACCACATTTCAGTATTGTCAAAACAGTTAATAAGTAGAATAGTGTTTGCCTCTGGTCGGGAGAAGGAATAGGGGCTACTTGGTTCCATAGTGTCGTAGATATTTATCGAATGAAAAAAAAAATAGAGAAATTAATTTCAAGGTATTCATCAGTCTCTGAATCCACACTTCCACATCATAAACACTATAAATTTATTTCGTCTTCATTCACGATGATAGTTCGAATGTCATAGACCCAGTTAAGTGTTTCGTCTAATTTTGAACGCTTTGGCAACTGAGCAACGGTGCATGCTTTCACTAATACCGATTCTGTGGGGTCTCATACGTTGCTCCATAATAGCGTGACACACACGCTTGTCACGACATTTATGCGGTTACCGCTCCACTAGAGAACTTTTTGTAATCAGAAAACATATTACACGTCTAATTCCGTAGTGCCTCGTTATACGTGTCACATTTCCTTTTACATAGTTACTGTCTACTGAACTTTAAAGTTACAAATCGCTACCAACGCATTCTGACATCTTGCCATTGTTAGAACATCCTACGAACGATTAAGTGTACTGGACTCCTTAGAATTCGAACAACATTCTGTAACGTATCGTCTGGCATTTACAGGCCGGAAAAAGTATTTGACCAAAAGTGTAGGGCACAAAGAGAGTGTCAAACGAAGGAATCTGAGTATAGAAAATGCAGGTCGCAGTTAAATATTTAAGGCGGTACGGCAGCATGGAAACGGTTGTCAGTTAGAACATTCTCTATACATACTCCTGTTAATTAAGTGGTCGCTCATTTTTCACTCTTTTTCACTTTTTTTAAATATACTCAAACAGAAACATGGGCATGTGATTGTCCTCATTTCTGAAGAAGTACTGTCTCGTTCGTCAGCTAAATGCGATACACGTGTTTGTGACGCTTGAAATTTATGTATACATTTTCTGTAAAATACCTATCATTTTGAACAAGGGCCTCAGTATGGCAGATTTCAATTACGTTCCCGTAGCGCTGAAAATATGAATTTACGACTCTTAGTTGCCATACACGCATTTCTATGTTTCATCCTGTCCTTCCGCCCTGCATTTTTGGTCAAACTGTTTCTCCACGCCCTGTATAACGGTGCTGGATGGCAAACCTCGCTCAAACAGCACTGTTTAAATTAGTCGCTTCATACGTTCGTTACACATACGTCACTGAATGAAACCCAGCCAGGTCGTCCGCCTATATTCCGCCACGTCACTGGAAAGCCAGCACGCGATCCACAAATCACGAAACCGCACCAGGTTCGCACAGTGACACTGTACTGGTTGTAAGCACATTCGGACAGTAATCGCAATTGCAGATCGTTGTAATGTAGAAGCCGAGTTTATCTTTCCGTTAATTCCCCGTCTCCCGCAGACCACACAGCTCTGTCGCTGCATCAGCGGTCGATTGTTGCTGCTGGCGCCACGGGATGATGGCAGTTAGATTCAGAGTTTCTCCGGAGTAACTGGGACTCTGTTAAAGGAATGAAAACAGAAAGAAGTGACGAATGAGGCAACTCGGAATCAAACAGTACGTTTCTGGTACTTTAATGCGATGACAATTTTGAATGATAACTTTGGTGATGCGACTGCGTTACCAGCAATTACAGAAACCCAGGTTTTAAGTTGGGCCCTCCACAGACAAACTCACTATAGTTATCGTCCGTGCCAAGTTTCATTTTAAACACAACGGAATTGTACTATTTCCAATGAACTACACATAACTGAGCCTGTAATTCATGACCAAGTTGACTATTACTACTACTGCTACTCTCGTATTTTTTTTAGGTAAGGAATTAGCAAAATGCTCTCAATCATCCTGGAAACAATTCCTCTATCCAGAGCATTTCTTTCTCCGACAGAGGTATGATTTTACAATTACCTTTGCATGTAATTCGTACTTTACTGTATAAACTGCATATTTAGTAAAAGGGCGAACCGAGTTAAGTACTGCATAGTGTGAATGAATGCTGCGATTTTCCAACAAAGAACAACGGGCACAAAATACTGAGACTCGCCTACAGATATCTGCCATCACCGAGCTGCAGTGGCAGCTGAGTCATTCGTGAAATCTTAATGGTGGCCACGGCTGCTGAGGCTCGTCTACAGATGCAGCAGCAGCCCACAGCGTGGGGTGACGTCACAAGGCACCCCTGTCTCCAAGACAACGCGCGACGTGTGTTACTATATCTTATCACTTATTTCCCTTTATCGAGCATTTCCATATTTACTCACCTTTGAACTCCACTATATTTTCTCGGTATCAATACAATCAATTTAAACGCTCTGTATAATACTTTTTTACGAGCGGCACGATTATTAACAATTTTACATTCAATTTTGTCGGGCACTTGTTCGTTAGTTACTGTATTTCCTCAATCTAAACCCAGCGTCAAACAAGTTGCGTGCACCTCTGAAACTTGGCCCGCCTTTACAAGGTACATCTCTAGTAGTGTTAGGTGCTTAACACGTCTGTACGATTTGCGTGCAAAACTTGATCTATGAAAAAGGCAGACGTCATTTCGCGTCTGCTGCCAGTTGTAAGATGCATTCCAGTAACGTGTCCCACTCACTGACCAGTTACGCCGATTTTAATCTGTCCACCCGGTGCCATATCGCCGCCCACAGATTCCTGGATAGTCCTCCTACGTAACACAACTTTTCCGCTCTTTGCCTCCCGCTGCTGTCGATGTAGTTCAGATTTTCCGTTTCAAGATTCGCCAGACAGTCGATCGCTCGTAACACGCGGTCCGCGACCGCTTTCTCTGAAGACTGCCGCCGGTTGTTAATTTGGCTCTTTCTCCATTCAGATGATGTATCTTCCAGTGTCGCACCTAACTGCTTATGCCTCTTGTTACTCCATGCTACGAATTGTGACCTTTTACTGAAGAACTAAAGAAAAATTAATGCCACGTATTATTTTGAGTAGTTGAAAAGTACACTTCGTAGGCAATATACTTGCACCTGACATTGAAATCAATTTTTTTCCTCTCAGGAAAAAAGAAAAGATGTTCCGGGGAGTGTTGGAATGTGACGAAAAAAACAGTATTTATTTCCATTATTTGCAAAAGAAATAGGAAATATAAACTTATTTTATGTTTTAATATGCTACTGCTTATTTGAAAGCGCTTAGCAACGCTTCGCTCGAGAACGATAACAGTCTCAAATTTATTCTACGGCTCCTGACTGCGTTATACGATATTCTCTGGTGCTGTGTGGAGGCGGATTTGGAACCGCAGCCGCCTGTTTCTCTGGTGTGGCGGTCTTGTCCGCTCGCAGTTATCTCATTTTATCTTCCATCATACATATAGGCTACAGCCCTCCCTCGTTGCCCACTACAAGAGATTTCGATGTACGGATGTTCTGTTTTTATTTCTTGGAAGTGCGTGATTCGCACCCGAATCAGCGGTACACGCTGTGATGGCGCCCCGTGTTGCAGAAGACGGTAACTGCGAAAGGAGTTACAGAGGACGCAGTGTCGTCGATGGCCGACAGATGGCAGCATGCGACTTCCCGTGTTAAGCTTTGATATAGGGAATATGCCGGTGAAACGGAATACACAGCGCGAAAAAGATGTATACGGGCTCCATTGTGTATAATATGGACACTGAAATTCTCGTACCTTTATATAGTAAATTATAAATGTCGAACGGAGGAGAAAGTTTAGCGTAAAAATAAAATTTTTGAATCTCTTGTGTTTCCGTTTCGAGAAAGTAACGGTATGTTAATAATCGCTTTCATTCTGTCAAACAAAATATAAACGTTATTTAACAGTTCTACACACGGCTAATGAATGTGCTTTCCATAAACCGATCTGTCGCTACCGCTTCTGGTTCGTCATGTAAACGCTATCATATCGACTCCCGAAACCTGATCACCGATGCCGGATTTCTTGCTGTATTTCGAAGGAAAAAAACACCACCACAACATTCCATCGATTTACCGTTTTAAGCACATTCATTTTATCGAAGAATTGAGACTGCGGTCAGCACCCTTGTCGTGTCATGTCTGATAATGTGTAACGGTGCAGGACGGCGAAACCCCTACCCAACCGCCACTGCTTACGTTTGCGTTTTCTCACACACGTCGCTGACCGACTACCAAAAGGGGCGCCACTCGAACGCCAGCACGGGTTACACAAAATCGTAAAACCAGCGTCGCATTCGCATACTGACACGGTACTGGCGTTGGACACTTTTAATCGCGGTTGCAGATCGTAGCAAGACAGACGCTGAATTTAATTTTTCCGTTAATTCTGCGCCTGCTGCAGCCCACAGAGCTTTGTCGCTGCCACAGTGACCTATTGTTGGTGCTGGCGCTCCAAAATGTCGGCAGTTTATAACTTGATCGCGAACAATGGCGGTTGTAAGGAGCAAATGAAACCGGAAAAAAATGATAGTATATGCACAACCACCACTCAAACTTTACATTTTTCGGCGTTAAAAATAAACCTTTACACGATAAACAACGATGGTGGGGCACACATAACTGCACGTAGCCCATATAAACCCTCATTTAGAGTTAGGCCTTCCACACACAAACTCGCAAAAGTTATCGTTCTGTCCAATCGAAATTACGCATCGTATTCTTCAATGAAAAATGGTACTTGTGGCGTCATGCTTGCGTGACACTTCCACCTCCCTATAGCAAACGATTGTCTGCTATATTAAACACTGTCCGCACATAAAAGCATTTCAATATTTTCGCAATAGTAATTGACGAGCTACAAAGATTTATCGTCTTGTTACTGCTTAATTATCATGTCGTCATTCACAAACGTTATGTGAGCTTCGAGCACCGGTTTGTTAACAAGGATTGATAATGTTTTATCGCTCTGCAACAGCGGCTGAAACTCGTATGCAGAGGTAGAAGCCGAATCGCAAAAGTCGCCGTTCGTTCCAACAGAAACTACCTATATGATACTGGTCGCTAGAAAATGATATTAACTTACATAAGCGAGACTAATTTCCATAGCCGTTCTCTTCGCAAAGCTGAATGTTTCATAAACTCATCATCATAATTAGTTCAGAGGCTTTCGTTTCTTCAGCAGTACGTAAATGAACAATTACAGAGACTTGGAACCGTGCCGAAACTTTCGTTACAAATGGGAACGGAGTGTATCGCAGTGACATTGCCCTGACACTCGCTTTCGGCGTTCTTCGCCGGATTAGCCACGAATAACAAACCGAGGTTCGGGCGAATCTCTCCGTCGCCTCTTTGTGGACCAGCCGACTACAGCGGTGCTGGCAAACAAGGTGTCGATGTCTGCGACGCTGCTTCCACCACGGGTTAAAAGTTATCAAGTCTAGGAGAGCCTCTGCAGCTTCCCAGCAGCCGCCGTGTCGGTAAAAGTTACTGCTGTACATTCTCGTCTCTGCGGCCTGTCTTCTCACGGAACAGATGTTCCTTGGTTTTACCTGAATATAAATAACGTAAATAATGTTGCCAAAACACTACGGCGAATATTTACATTTATTACTAACTGTTTTCTCGCATTATCGTCCAAAGCATATTCAGGTTTCCTAATACCCTCACTGTTTTCACTTGTGTTTGTGGCCGCCGGCAATCAAACGCGCCATTAGCAGTGCAGGAAACTCTCCGTCGTCAAACCAGCGTCGGAGACAAATTTGCTTACCGAGAAAGCAACTTGTGAAGGTTTGCATCTATTATAGAGCCGACACAGCTTGGCCTGTTGTAGGACACACTAAGAGAAGACATGTAGCACTCGAAAAAGACCGTCGTTTTAGGAAGTTAAGGAATTTCAAGGGCATACATTTTGCTTGTCTCTAGCTTCAATAAACTCTAAAATCATCCCAGAGGTGTTTATGTTACCGTCTGCAACTCTGTCGCTTACGTATAATTAATCTGGCCTAAACTTGTGTTTTAGGAGCTGACTGCTTGACATGTTTTGCTTAATTTGGCACCTTCCATTGCGACGTGGTGCTGTGGCCCTTTACATATTCGGCCACACACTAAAAGTGTGTTACAATTGTCGTGATGATAATGGATAGAGAATGAGTTGTTGTTATTATCCTGCGTAGCTCTGCAGTCACTATGCGACAGTACTTAAAAACTAAAGGCCACGGCAGGCGTTACTTGCTCGTACACCACAGTGACGTCATAACATCCACACTCGCGTCTCATTCATTACGGCTGCCCACTGCCACATATGCTAGCCCTGAAATCGGGCGAGCCCGGCCTTTTTGCTTCTCGCTAGAATAACACGGCAACTACTCTAAAAAGAGACATGCATTTCTGGACAGACGATTTTTCCATTTAATACAACTTTTCTTTTACTACACATTTGGAAAGCGTGTAATCGGCGGATATCTGTCCGACCGTGTCTAACTCACGGGCTACAAGCGCAAAACGTACTCCTCACGGCTTTGTGTTCGCCTCGACAAAC
>NW_026045854.1:0-50120 GCF_023898315.1 Schistocerca nitens
GGTGTATAGTGGACCATTCAGAGTGAGGTGGATTGTCCATGAAAATGCTGTACTGATTGAGACGATCAAGGGAAAACAATCTCGTGGGCTTCATCACATTTCTAACATCAAATTATGGAAAAGTTAAGGATAGATCGAAAGTAGGCAATTTATGGTAGATAGTCAGTGTATTTATTTGTGGTGTGTAACGTTGTGCAGGGTCAAATCGAACATAAGAATTTTCAGGCGGTATGTCAGGAAGTATGACGGAATAGACTGGTCGAATGAGTCATGAACAGGAGTCGACAGAGTGGTGTATGTACGTATTTTTTGTCATATGAATAACGATCAAGCAGAAACGACATGATGATTAATGAGTGGATAAAGATGGTAGATAGAGAGAGAAGCGACGTGATAAATAATAGGGGATAAAGGTGATATTTAAGGAGAGAAGCGACGTGAAGCAGTGTGATTAATAAAGAGAGATTCGACGTGATGAAACAGTGGTAAAGAAAGGTGAGTAGAATTAATAATGTGGAGATGTCTTAGATGTATGCTACAGAGAGGCCTGTGTATGCTGCAATCGAGATTGATGCGAATGGCGAAGGAAGACCAGGAAATGATGGAGTAATGGACGGACGGAGAGCGTGAAATACGAATGCAGAGATGAGGACAACTGCACAACGTGAAAAGACATAAAGGGAGTATGAGATCCAGATGGTGAAAGTTGTGGAATACTGACGTAAGATGTAATATAAGTGTAAATCTAATTCTTACCATAACATTTGCAAAATGAAAAAAATAATTTTTGTTGTTGTTGTTGAAGCCTGGTACCAGTATAACTAATCAAAACGGTACCAAGAATGTGTACAGTTATTTTGCAGGATGAATAATTTGTGTATTTTTTGTTCTTAGATGAAATGTCGCAATTCTAAGTTGATATTTAGCAGGATCAATAATCGGTAAAGTGAATGCAGAGGTAAGACGATGGAGAGAGGTGCCAGAGTGAAAGGACGAATTCGGAGATGGGAATGCTATCTCCGAAACAGCTTCATGTGTTATGTGGTTGAGTATAAGGGAGCAAAGGTATGGTATGTTGTCGTAACTGTGGTGGTGTTAAGGTTAGCTGACTTCTAGACCTATTCTGTTAGTGTATTGATGGATTGAATGAGAAGGAAAATGTGATGTCTGGCGAGTGAGAGTCGTAGAGTAGTGTGATCAATGCGCACACTCCTGTAAAGGGGATGCTACCGATCCATAACTAAAACATCATTGAGCTTTATTGATTGATTTGGAGGAACCTCGATGGCAGGCCAGGATCTGACATCATGTGGATGGTTCACACATGTCCTAGAAATGTTGTTATATATAATAAAGGTAAAATATATAAAGAGATACGAATTTCAGTCTGTCACAAGCACAAAGGTGCATTGTATGTTGTAGATTTAGAGTCATCAGTTTCTAAAATTATTATTGTGTTAGTTTGTTAAAGTAGTTTACTATTTAATAACATGTGGTAGGTAATTGTGAGCTGTGTAGATTATTTCTTATTTTTTTGTTAGAACACTTTCAAGGCGTATTAATTTCAGTCTGTCACAAGCACAAAGGTTCACTGTATATTGTAGTTTTAGAATCAACAGTTTCTAATATTTTCACTGTGATAGGATGTTAGAGTAGTCTACTATTTGATATTGTAATTATGAGATGTATAGATTGTTTCTTATTCCTTTTGTATTTTTTTACACTTTCATGTTTTGTATGAGGGACGACAGGTACAATCAATAGCACAAGTGTGGGCCGTATATAGAAAAGGGATAAATGTTGATGTTGTATGTGTAGAAAACTAGGGTGTATGATTTTACGTTTTTTGGAACAAAGATTCTTTTATTACCAATGTATCTAATAGATCATACATGTAATCAATGAGCATTTAAATACTGTAAGAATATTCTTTTGTCTGTAATGTTGCGAGATGCACGGAAGGGTCTGACTGATTGGGTGTCGTAGTGCTGAGGGGCTACACAGAACGCGCCCGTACCACATAAGCCAAGCAGACGTCGGCAACAGAGCCGGTGCGCTCCCCACTCCACTGCCGGTCGGGGTACACTCCACGCGCCCGCTACAGCAGGTCAATGGCCTGGGGCGACACGCACGTACCACTGCCCATTCATAAGTTCTGCCACCCTTAGGACTGGGGAAAGTATCCCGCGGAGGCAACAGCGGGTGGTTTCTTCTGCTCAACGGCTCGCGCTGCGGCACCACGGCAGAATGAACGACGCGCGGCAGAGTCCGGCAGGCATTTTTTACCAGAAACTAGTACTGGACTGTGGAGCTGTGAAACAAGATGACTGCTCGTATGTCTGCATAAGATGGAAAGGGAAGGACTGGTGTTCCCACGTTGTGAGTGGTGGAAAAGATTTTGTCTTTAGCAGACAGGACGATTGTTTTGTTTTGTCTTGACCGCTGAAAGGTGGGATCCATAAGCTTTTGGCAGTGACTTGTTAATTGTGCTTTGTGAATTGTATGTGGGACACTTGGTATACTTAAAGAGGACAGTTGTCGTTTGGTGACTAATTACAGTATGAACGCAAGAAACTAAAGTGGGACATTGACATTTGCATTTGCAGTAAGAGACATCTCTTTAATTGGTGCAGGAATAAGTGCTGTTTGTTGGAACTTACGACTTTTAATTACACCATGATCTGAAAGGACAGAACCGTGGGTAATAGTAGTTGTAGGGCCATTTCTGGAAGACCAGATTCGTGTGGATGGTACTCTGAGAGTGACTATGACATTTGTGTTTAATGTGAGATACAGTTTACTGTTCAGTGCGTGTTCAAAATGCCGATTTGAGTGACCTAAAGACTTTCGTCCGGGTAACCATGGGAGAGCTTTGACACCGAGACAGTGTTTCTAGGAAAACTATCAGCAACTTTTTGACCCCAAGAAAATCACAGAATGAAATGTTTCCTTGTGACTCGCAAGATAGGGAATAATGTATTTGTAATTGTGTAAATTTTTTTATATGTTTCATTCCTGAAGGGACAGCAAGTGTAATTGTATTTCATTAACATTTGTGTTTAGAATAGTTAGTGTTTTTTTGTTTGTTCTGGGTTATCAAGTTCACATAGCATGTTTATTAGAATCTTTGGTACAATAATGCTTTAATTATTAGCCAGTGGCGTAATACTAACGTAATGGCTCTTGTTGCATTGGTCAGTAAGGTTGACACAGGGGACAAAAGTTTGCATTGCACAACAAATATCGGAATTAACTGATGCATTTTGATGTCGTGGACAGTAATGATCTTGTTGGTGTGTTGACTGAAGCCACTTATTTGCATTATCACAGTGGTGGTATTTCACATTAAAGTGTAACGAAGGCTAGTCGAAATGCAAGTTCTTGTCGTCTAAATGTGTAACAACAGAGAAATGAGCAGTAGAGTAAGATACGAGAGCTACTGGTGGATTCAAGCACTTATTGCTAAACTATTTACTGCGTGTATTGATCAAGGTTGATGGACTGACTAGCTCAGCAGCAGTTATTTGTACTGGTCGACAAGGATAAGGTTAAACTCACAGTCGAGTAGTTGTGGCAATTGCTTAAGTGATGATAGTTAATTAGGTATGACATGATGTCTTAGATGAACTATATTAAGTAACCAGTATGTAACTTGTGGTATATTTCATTGTTTTTCTTCTCAGTTTTATTCCTCTGTAGGTTTGATGTATGTTTTAGAGTACTGATATGGAGCCTGACTTCTACGTGTAACTAGTGTACGCAATTTTTTTCTTTTGTTGATTTTGTTTTGTATTTAGACATTGCCGTATAAAGATTATTACAACGCAATTTATGAATGCCGGATTACTTGTTCTGTGTTTGGACGATGAGCTATTTAAAATTTCATGAGTACAATTAGTATTTTTTTTTATTTGTCATACAATTAGAGAAGTTTGGATTACTCATAAAAATAACGAAGATCCCAGTAACTAAGCAAATTTTAATCGCAACATTATTTTTATTTGTATGATGTAATGTTTTATTTGTCATGTGGATTGTTGTAAATTTGTGTGTGTACGTTACTCCGGATTGTGGAGAGTACAATAATACAACAACTGTGTCAATAATTTGGTAAAGTAACAGCATTTGCTCGTCTATTTGAGGTCACCAGGGGCTAAGGTCTCCTCCTGGTTATTTTGATGACTTCCTACATTTGTTCTAATACAGCTTTCTTAAAAAAATGTTCGGAACTACCCTCGCATTGCAAGGATAGTACCGTGCCATTTTTTTCTGCATGGTTAGCCGGTGGTGAAAGGGTACAGTACCGCCCGAGATTGAAAATGGGTACAACATACTTCATTATTTTTGTCAGAACAACACATTTTTTTCTAATAATAACTCAATTTCAATTAATACAGTGAAGCCGGATACCAGTGTGGGAAAGAATGACAATTTATTTATTTAATTGATCACATGTGCACTCCCACAAAATAAATCCCTACATCCAGTTTGGTGAGATCTGTGAAATGAATGAATGTATGGTCGTCTGCTAACCGCAGATAGTGAATGTGAATATTTGATCATCTTTGGGACGATCCTTTGGCCACCTTTGGTGGAACCAAAGAGATGAAACTTACCGGAGCTTTGAGCGCCTGAAATGTGGCTGACCAATACGGTAGCATGGTCTTCCCCCACCTCGACAGAGGTGCGAGATGACCTGAAGAACGGCCATGTTTCAGCACTCTGCCGCTGAATCTTGTGCTGTTAAGACCTGTCTTCGGTGTGCTCCGTAAAGACAAAAGAGTGGAGACATGGTATGCATGTGGAATATTTAAGAGCAGTTTGAAATAATAATTTCTCTATTTCAGGAACTTTTGTGGGGAGAATTAAATGTCAGGCAGGTAATATTAATGGGATCATAGTAATCTTCGGAAGCGACCAACGGTCACAATGAAACCATGTGTAGCAATAAGTTGAAATACTTCCGTGTGCTTAAGTTAAGCTGAATTACTAGCATGTGTACTATAAGTTGAAATATTTAAGAAATGGCGTGTGCAGGACTTGAAATTAGAGACGAGTACTTCCTCGTGGTGAGTACTGTGTGATTCTCAATCTGTGTATGAGACAAAGGATAAAGAGAAGTACTCGTCCATGGTATCAGTTGACTACCCACGTGTGTGATGAATATGCTCTTAATATTACTTTGCATGTTATTTTTCCGTGTGGCGCTTGATTCAAACTATAATACTCTGAGAGAGAAGCAAGGTGAGTCAGCCGTCTATCCAGCAACGCCACTTGGCTTGCATTGCACAGGAAGACGTGCATATATCTCCAGAGTTGATAGTAGGAAAGAAGAACTACGAAGTGGGGCAGTGTCGTGTGAAACTGGGATAAATACTAATTGAAGTGGGAAAGCTGAAAGTGATAGTGTTGTGACTATTTATTGTGTTGAATTCCTTGTTGTAGTGTGGTGTATTTCATGTAATTTGGGTATGTGTGGTTTGCATGGAAGAGTAGTCTGGTATGATTTTTTTTTAGTAATTTAATTGAAAGCTTTGTTGCTTTGGTAAAAATAAAATTGGTTATTTTTGTCGTGACAGAATAAATTACTATTAATCACACCAGATTTGTCGGAGAACAGCAGCAACATGTGTAATTGATCCAGCTTTAAGAAATTCTATTACCTTTTAGCGGAAAATTCGTGCGGTACTCTCCGACGTTAGAAAAGTCGTGGTGTTCCGTTCGAAGCAGGAGGCTGCTGTCTTTTCTCGTTCGCGATATCGAAAATTACTAAAAAAATGAACAGAAATTTTTTTTGGAGGAAGATCGCGCGGAGAAAACAGACGTAAGTTACATGAAAGAAACCTAAGGGACCAACTAATTGGATTTGTACGAACATATAAACGGATCTGAAAGAACTTGGAATAAATACTATAACGATGTCGTCACGACAGCCTCCTGTTCCGACAGAACACACGCTGGATCATAAGCTGCATAAATCTTTTAAACAGGAAAGATTATCACAAGTATAATTAATGAAAATAAGGTTGAGAGATTTTCTTTGAAATTAAATAAACTTCAAGGCTTCAAGTATTATATTATGAAACGGAAACTTACATTAACATGGCCACCCATTGTGGCGGTGGAGCGAATTTTCATGATATACATTCTCGCTTGTTTGTGGCTACATGTATTTTTTAATCACTTAAACTCTTAAAGTTACAATAAAATGATTATATCAGTATGGAGCACAATACTTTTGCGTCCGACTCGCAACACATTCACAGAACAGCTAGAGAGCGGCGCGGCTCCCTGCAGAAGTAAAAATTGGCAATTGTTATTTTGAAACATAGGTGCATCGTTTTTTTTTACTGATCGATAGCAGCGTATAACAGTTTATAGCTATCGTGATATTCTGCGCTTTTCAGGAGCGCGGCAAAGATATCTGGTTACAACATTCATTGGTATATGTTAAAAGTTCGCACATACTGACGCGAATACAGAAAACAAACTTTTACATGTTAAAAATCGTAGTGATAAAGGCTGTAATGTCACAGTAGCTAGGTAGTTGCAGAGGTAGTGGGTTATGCGTGTTCCTTTTGTACTGCTCGGTCTGGAGGAAAGTTTCGTGATGATGATTGTGAGAGTCGAAGTGTGAGATATAATAAAAGATCCACCATCCTATCCAGAAAGTGCACTGTAGCGTTAAATAATTACGAGACCATAGGATAGAGAATCACCAATGTGAAAGCCATGCCCACTGGGCGGAATTTCTCATGTGTTATTGTTGTAGGTTATAGAATTTGTGTGGTTATAGAATTTATCGGAATAAATAAGATAGTGAAGAGAAAAAGATTGGTGGCCTTTTCCTTCGAATTGTATGTCGTCATGATATCCAGAATTTATAATGTGTGCGCCAATCATATTCAGTGCGATGGTCACGTAATGATCAAAGCCGTTGGGTAAGAAAGAAAATGTGGTATTGCCAGTGTGTAGTGAACAGTCAGAGTTGTGTAAATTACTAATAGTCAGATGTGCGTTTCCGTTTCCGTTGCGTAATATTCAGACAGGAGAATAACTTGTAACTTAATTGTGAGTACTAGAGTTTATGTTACTCGATAAATAAGAATGAATCCACACGCTTGGCACCCCACTCATCTTGCAGGCCTGACTGCTTGATGCCACAGTATGAGCAAGGCATGTGGGTGCCTCTCATAATTTCGACCCTGCCTGGATTTTTTGCTGTTAGGGTTTGCCGTTAAGATTTTTTTAATGGAATGTATTGTGATAGCGCTAAGAAGTAAATTTTTTTTTGTTTGCAATTTCTTTCTGGATTGGTGAGGATCTTTTATTTTTTTTATGTAATCGCTTGTTACGCCGTCCAAGGCTGGAAGATCGTTGTATAATTTTTTGCGTAATGTTCATAGTAACTAGGTCGCAGTCGAAAAGTGTAGTCACCATGGAGAATAGTGATTCTGGGGTGAACGTAACAGTGCAGCAGGAAGTTGGTGTCGACTATGGGCTAATGAGCGAGAACGGCAAACACTCGGAAGGGGCTGAATTGTTCAGCGGACCGCGGCTAGGTGATCCTTTATGCGGCGGGCTTTGTCCACAATTGGGGGCTTTTCCCGACGACGTGGGCGAGCTGGGACTAGGTCAGGTATGCAGTGAAAGTGCAGCTACCCTTAGCGAAGGTACGGTTTCTCAGGCGAACGAGGTGAGAGCGTCGAAAGTAGCAAATGACAATGTGCTACTGCAGTTTTTACAGAGGATGGATAGAGATAAGCGATTGGAAGCGATGGATAAAAATAATAAGGAAAGATTGGAAGCAATGGATAAGGGAAATGAAGAGGCAATGAGGAAGCTACACACAGTTATCGATGAGCGTCTGTCCGCAGTTGATAATCGGTTAGATAAGGGGGAGAAGAATCTGGGTGTGTTGAAGCAAGTATGTGACGCCGTGAAAGAAAAAGCCAATAATTTGGAGGTACGAATAATTGCAATAGAGAGTGATATTACAGAACGTAGGGACGTGTTGCCGGATGAGCAAATCAAAGAGGTAGTGGAGGACTTACTTGCAGATAAACAAGGGGCATTAGAAAGCATGGAAGCTCAAGTCACCCGTTAGGAAGTGGCGCTAAATAAACACAGGGATGAAGTTGCGGAGGTAGTGGTCAGAATGAATACTATTAGCGCAGATGTAGAAAAGATCAGTATAAGAGGCGAAACAGGCTCCGACAGTACGCAGCGAGAGGTTTATGCTGACCAGGAGGAGATACAATCACTATTACAGTTTAAAGAGGCACAATTAGAAACAAATGGGAAACATAGGGAAGAACTAGCACAGTTGCAATTAGCGTGCAGAAGCGAAGGTGAAACACCACCAGATAGACTGCAGAGGGAGAGTGAGATAAATTCAAAAAACGAAAATAGGCAGAAATAGGAAGACGAACTCAGAGAGTTAGAAGAACGGTTGTGTCGGATAAAACAGGTGGCAAACCCAACTGGGTATAGTCCAAGGTCGGAAAACATAAATGCAGAAGAAGAATGTAGGAGGCACTTTGTGTCAGTACAAATGTACACTTGTTTTCCGGATCCTGATAATTACCAACATCCATGCCTGTGGCTGTCTCAATTTCAAGATTCATTACCTTCATCGTGGGGACCGCTCCTCAAAATGAAGTTTGTGTGTAACCATTTGAGGGACGAGGCTAGAGCGAAAATGCAGGAAGTTATTAAAGACTGTAGTAGCTACAAGAATTTTTGTGACAAGTTTTTAAATGAATTCTGGTCGAAAAGTAAGCAGGACCAGGTTAAGCAAAGCATATTGATGATGCCAAATTGTAACGAAGGTGGTATAAGGGATCCAGTGTCGTGCTATCAGGAAATGCTGAGACGAAATAGGTATTTGGATGTGCCATACGAAACTGGGGAGCTCATTAGGATCTGTATAACGAAGTTGCCAGTGAGATTGCGCAGAGATATAGTGATAGCAGGCAGAGGCTTCGACGATTCCGCGTCATTTCAGCACTTGTAACATGGAACTGGGCAATGAGAGCAACATTGTGAACGGCGACACGACTCATAGGTCAAACAGAGTCGAGGATAGGAACGGCAGAAACTATCAGAATGACAGGAGAGCATGGAATCAGAGGAATGACGGAAATGGAACATGGCGAGGAAATAGGGGGCAGAATTCATGGGGATATCGACCGGCAAACCGGGAAAATAGAAGATGGGACAGAGATGGAAGAAGAAGGGAAAATGGAAATGATGAGTGAAGAGAGGATAGGCAGTCATTGGGTTCACGACAGGACAATCACTGTCACAATGACGGAGGGACAAGAAGGTGACTACATGATAGACAGGAACAAACCAGGACTATTAATGATGTAAATATTAGGTATATCGATTACGGAAAACTAAGGGAGAATCTGTTAGAGGAGGTAGGAGATGTGGGGAGTGAAGTCCATCCAATAATTAGCGTAGAAATAAATAATATAATCGTACCTTGTGTCATCGACACAGGCAGTGTAATGAGTGTTTTGAGGGAAGATGTGTTTAAGTGCTGTAGTCTTACAAAACCATGGCCAACGTTGCCATTGCAAAGGACAACAGTGAGAGGGGCAGTTACAGGAAAGGGAATTGAGGTGAAGTTACAAGCGCAGGTAGACTTTGTGTGCCAGGCGAAGAAGTTTAGTACAGTGTTCATGATTGTGTCATCTATAACTGTTGAAGGGATATTAGGAGTTAATTTTTTGAACCAATATAAAGCAGTCGTTAACATGAGAAATGGTTCGATGGAGTTGAAACGAGATTCGGAGGAAATTACATTAAGATTCAACGATTGCTTATATGCTAAAGATAACGCACACTTAGCATTATGTCTGGCGGTAAAGTCCGGTAGACAGGCACAGAATACGGGGTTCGAACAAGAGAAGAAGGAAATACATAAATGTTTGGAGGTGGAGATCAGGGAGAAAATTTGGCATTTACGAGGGACCACGGTCTATGGGGAATTGCAGAAAATTTTATACGAGAATAGAAAGGTATTTAAACATGCTGCGGGTACAATAAGAAATTTTATGTATAGATTCAAGGTCAAGCCACATAAACAGTTTAGGGCCCAAGTGTACCCGATACCTGTTGTGTACAAAGAAAGGATGGAAGCTGAGATCGAAAGCATGCTACAACAAGGAATTATCGAACCAGCATCCAGTCCGTATAACAGCCCTTTAGTTTGTGTTGAAAAAAAAGGATGGGTCAATTAGATTAGTTTTGGACGCAAGAAGGATTAATAAGATAATAGAGCCAGAGACAGATCGGCCGCTGACACTTGACGAATTGCTACAAAAGTTCCACGGGATCAGAGTTCTCAGCTCAGTTGATTTGAGAATGAGTTTCTGGCAGGTGGAGTTAGATAGCGGGTGTAGAAAATACACTGTTTTCTTGTGCTACGGGAAATCGTATCAATTCCGGAAACTACTATTTGGGTTAAATGTATCATCCGCGGCATTTATCAGAGCGCTAAATACTGTCATGCCTAATGAAATAAAAGATAAGGTAACACAGTACGTGGATGATGTACTGATAGCCGAAAGAAACTGGGAAGACCACAATAGAACGTTAAGCATATTGCTCGGTGCACTGGAGAGACATGGGGTGACCGTGAATTTGGGAAAGTCAGAATTTGGACGAAAAGAAATCGAGTTTCTAGGTCACATTGTGACACCAGAGGGAATAAGACCAAATCCAGACAAACTCGAAGCAATCAGAGATTTTCCGGTGCCGAGATCAAAACGTCAGCTACGGGGTTATTTAGGATTAATCAATTTTTACATGAGATTCATTAAGATTGGGGGTGCATCGACACCCAGACTATGTCAGCTGACTGGAAAGAAAACGGTATGGAATTGGGACCCTGTCGCGCAGGAAGAATATGAGGCGTTAAAGAAGGCACTGCTATCGGCACCTCTTCTCGGGCATCCAGACCTAGGGAAAGAGTTTTGTATGACCACGGACAGTTCCCGTAGTGGACTTGGGGTAACATTGCTCCAAGAGCAAGAGCAAGGAGGAGAAGTAATACAACAACCTATTACATTTGCGAGCCGAGTGCTTAGCAAAGCTGAGAGAAATTACACGGTAACTGAGCTTGAAGCTTTGGCAATAGTATGGGGTTTTAGTAAGTTTAGATACTATTTGTATGGGAGGCATATTAAAATCTATACTGACTACAAGTCACTACAGTTTCTGATGTCGGCCAAACTTAACCATAGACGACTCGCTAGGTGGGCACTCTATTTACAGGAGTTTCAGTTTTCGGTCATGTATATTCCTGGGCCACAGAATATAGTGGCAGATGCGTTGTCAAGGACCCCAGTAGGTCATGGCCAATGCTTTGATGTGGAGGTAAATGAGAACAGATATGATATATTGTATATGCAGGGCGTGCCGTTCGAGAAATAGATAGGGGCGGTACTCACAAATATCGCGAAAGAGCAGGATAAAGACGCGTCATGGAGAATGGTGAAGGACAGAATTAGAGCGAACTTAGATGCCAATATAGCGCGCTTTTATACAATTCAGAACGGGGTTCTTTTCTACCGTAGAAATCCGAACACACAGGACTGGGTGTTGTGTATACCAAATGAAATAGTCAACAAGTTGATCTGGTACACGCACCTAAGTTATGGGCATTACGGGGCAAGGAAATGCTGTAAGAAGTTAAGGGAATCAGTTTATTTCATTAGTATGGAGAGGAGGATCAAGAACGTGCTTGGTAGTTGCAAATTGTGCCAGAAGGCAAAATCGTTAACTATCTCATGCAAAGCACCGCTTTTTCCGATAGTGCCAGGTAGATTGAGGGAATTCGGAGCAACAGATTTGTTTGGCCCGCTACCTAAGTCAGTGCAAGGATATAGATATGTTTTAGTAGCAGTGGAATTGGTGTCGAAGTATGTGACTTTTACCGCATTGAAACGTGCGACGGGAAGGACAGTAGCAGCAGCAATCGTTAAAAACTTTTTGCGAGAAGTAGCAACTGTAGAAAAGTTCATAGCTGACAATGGACCACAATATAGATCCAGACAATGGCTAACCACACTGAAGAGAAGAAGGACAAAACCGGTGTTCATATCCCGATACCATGCTGCAAGTAACCCCAGTGAAAGAGTGGTAAAAGAACTGGGAAAGTTGTGTAAGATCTATTGCCATAGGCAACATAGAAGTTGGAGTATTTTTCTCAAAGATTTTCAGGACATCCTCAATGAGCTACCACATGGAGCAACTAGTTTATCAACAATTATGGTACTAAAGAATGAACTACCACCAGATCGAGTCAGGGAGCTGGTAGATTTTCCGCGATCAGGAAAGCAGAGGCACACAGAAATTGTCAAGGTTGCGATAGAGGGTATTAAGAAAGCAGCGAAGGATAGGCAGGAGAAGCAGAAAGGAAAGATCCTTAAGATCGAATTAGCAGTAGGAGACAAGGTTCTAATTAAAACTCATTGATTATCAAAGAAGCACAGATTCCTAACTAGCAAATTCTTTACGGTGTATAGTGGACCATTCAGAGTGAGGTGGATTGTCCATGAAAATGCTGTACTGATTGAGACGATCAAGGGAAAACAATCTCGTGGGCTTCATCACATTTCTAACATCAAATTATGGAAAAGTTAAGGATAGATCGAAAGTAGGCAATTTATGGTAGATAGTCAGTGTATTTATTTGTGGTGTGTAACGTTGTGCAGGGTCAAATCGAACATAAGAATTTTCAGGCGGTATGTCAGGAAGTATGACGGAATAGACTGGTCGAATGAGTCATGAACAGGAGTCGACAGAGTGGTGTATGTACGTATTTTTTGTCATATGAATAACGATCAAGCAGAAACGACATGATGATTAATGAGTGGATAAAGATGGTAGATAGAGAGAGAAGCGACGTGATAAATAATAGGGGATAAAGGTGATATTTAAGGAGAGAAGCGACGTGAAGCAGTGTGATTAATAAAGAGAGATTCGACGTGATGAAACAGTGGTAAAGAAAGGTGAGTAGAATTAATAATGTGGAGATGTCTTAGATGTATGCTACAGAGAGGCCTGTGTATGCTGCAATCGAGATTGATGCGAATGGCGAAGGAAGACCAGGAAATGATGGAGTAATGGACGGACGGAGAGCGTGAAATACGAATGCAGAGATGAGGACAACTGCACAACGTGAAAAGACATAAAGGGAGTATGAGATCCAGATGGTGAAAGTTGTGGAATACTGACGTAAGATGTAATATAAGTGTAAATCTAATTCTTACCATAACATTTGCAAAATGAAAAAAATAATTTTTGTTGTTGTTGTTGAAGCCTGGTACCAGTATAACTAATCAAAACGGTACCAAGAATGTGTACAGTTATTTTGCAGGATGAATAATTTGTGTATTTTTTGTTCTTAGATGAAATGTCGCAATTCTAAGTTGATATTTAGCAGGATCAATAATCGGTAAAGTGAATGCAGAGGTAAGACGATGGAGAGAGGTGCCAGAGTGAAAGGACGAATTCGGAGATGGGAATGCTATCTCCGAAACAGCTTCATGTGTTATGTGGTTGAGTATAAGGGAGCAAAGGTATGGTATGTTGTCGTAACTGTGGTGGTGTTAAGGTTAGCTGACTTCTAGACCTATTCTGTTAGTGTATTGATGGATTGAATGAGAAGGAAAATGTGATGTCTGGCGAGTGAGAGTCGTAGAGTAGTGTGATCAATGCGCACACTCCTGTAAAGGGGATGCTACCGATCCATAACTAAAACATCATTGAGCTTTATTGATTGATTTGGAGGAACCTCGATGGCAGGCCAGGATCTGACATCATGTGGATGGTTCACACATGTCCTAGAAATGTTGTTATATATAATAAAGGTAAAATATATAAAGAGATACGAATTTCAGTCTGTCACAAGCACAAAGGTGCATTGTATGTTGTAGATTTAGAGTCATCAGTTTCTAAAATTATTATTGTGTTAGTTTGTTAAAGTAGTTTACTATTTAATAACATGTGGTAGGTAATTGTGAGCTGTGTAGATTATTTCTTATTTTTTTGTTAGAACACTTTCAAGGCGTATTAATTTCAGTCTGTCACAAGCACAAAGGTTCACTGTATATTGTAGTTTTAGAATCAACAGTTTCTAATATTTTCACTGTGATAGGATGTTAGAGTAGTCTACTATTTGATATTGTAATTATGAGATGTATAGATTGTTTCTTATTCCTTTTGTATTTTTTTACACTTTCATGTTTTGTATGAGGGACGACAGGTACAATCAATAGCACAAGTGTGGGCCGTATATAGAAAAGGGATAAATGTTGATGTTGTTCGTGTAGAAAACTAGGGTGTATGATTTTACGTTTTTTGGAACAAAGATTCTTTTATTACCAATGTATCTAATAGATCATACATGTAATCAATGAGCATTTAAATACTGTAAGAATATTCTTTTGTCTGTAATGTTGCGAGATGCACGGAAGGGTCTGACTGATTGGGTGTCGTAGTGCTGAGGGGCTACACAGAACGCGCCCGTACCACATAAGCCAAGCAGACGTCGGCAACAGAGCCGGTGCGCTCCCCACTCCACTGCCGGTCGGGGTACACTCCACGCGCCCGCTACAGCAGGTCAATGGCCTGGGGCGACACGCACGTACCACTGCCCATTCATAAGTTCTGCCACCCTTAGGACTGGGGAAAGTATCCCGCGGAGGCAACAGCAGGTGGTTTCTTCTGCTCAACGGCTCGCGCTGCGGCACCACGGCAGAATGAACGACGCGCGGCAGAGTCCGGCAGGCATTTTTTACCAGAAACTAGTACTGGACTGTGGAGCTGTGAAACAAGATGACTGCTCGTATGTCTGCATAAGATGGAAAGGGAAGGACTGGTGTTCCCACGTTGTGAGTGGTGGAAAAGATTTTGTCTTTAGCAGACAGGACGATTGTTTTGTTTTGTCTTGACCGCTGAAAGGTGGGATCCATAAGCTTTTGGCAGTGACTTGTTAATTGTGCTTTGTGAATTGTATGTGGGACACTTGGTATACTTAAAGAGGACAGTTGTCGTTTGGTGACTAATTACAGTATGAACGCAAGAAACTAAAGTGGGACATTGACATTTGCATTTGCAGTAAGAGACATCTCTTTAATTGGTGCAGGAATAAGTGCTGTTTGTTGGAACTTACGACTTTTAATTACACCATGATCTGAAAGGACAGAACCGTGGGTAATAGTAGTTGTAGGGCCATTTCTGGAAGACCAGATTCGTGTGGATGGTACTCTGAGAGTGACTATGACATTTGTGTTTAATGTGAGATACAGTTTACTGTTCAGTGCGTGTTCAAAATGCCGATTTGAGTGACCTAAAGACTTTCGTCCGGGTAACCATGGGAGAGCTTTGACACCGAGACAGTGTTTCTAGGAAAACTATCAGCAACTTTTTGACCCCAAGAAAATCACAGAATGAAATGTTTCCTTGTGACTCGCAAGATAGGGAATAATGTATTTGTAATTGTGTAAATTTTTTTATATGTTTCATTCCTGAAGGGACAGCAAGTGTAATTGTATTTCATTAACATTTGTGTTTAGAATAGTTAGTGTTTTTTTGTTTGTTCTGGGTTATCAAGTTCACATAGCATGTTTATTAGAATCTTTGGTACAATAATGCTTTAATTATTAGCCAGTGGCGTAATACTAACGTAATGGCTCTTGTTGCATTGGTCAGTAAGGTTGACACAGGGGACAAAAGTTTGCATTGCACAACAAATATCGGAATTAACTGATGCATTTTGATGTCGTGGACAGTAATGATCTTGTTGGTGTGTTGACTGAAGCCACTTATTTGCATTATCACAGTGGTGGTATTTCACATTAAAGTGTAACGAAGGCTAGTCGAAATGCAAGTTCTTGTCGTCTAAATGTGTAACAACAGAGAAATGAGCAGTAGAGTAAGATACGAGAGCTACTGGTGGATTCAAGCACTTATTGCTAAACTATTTACTGCGTGTATTGATCAAGGTTGATGGACTGACTAGCTCAGCAGCAGTTATTTGTACTGGTCGACAAGGATAAGGTTAAACTCACAGTCGAGTAGTTGTGGCAATTGCTTAAGTGATGATAGTTAATTAGGTATGACATGATGTCTTAGATGAACTATATTAAGTAACCAGTATGTAACTTGTGGTATATTTCATTGTTTTTCTTCTCAGTTTTATTCCTCTGTAGGTTTGATGTATGTTTTAGAGTACTGATATGGAGCCTGACTTCTACGTGTAACTAGTGTACGCAATTTTTTTCTTTTGTTGATTTTGTTTTGTATTTAGACATTGCCGTATAAAGATTATTACAACGCAATTTATGAATGCCGGATTACTTGTTCTGTGTTTGGACGATGAGCTATTTAAAATTTCATGAGTACAATTAGTATTTTTTTTTATTTGTCATACAATTAGAGAAGTTTGGATTACTCATAAAAATAACGAAGATCCCAGTAACTAAGCAAATTTTAATCGCAACATTATTTTTATTTGTATGATGTAATGTTTTATTTGTCATGTGGATTGTTGTAAATTTGTGTGTGTACGTTACTCCGGATTGTGGAGAGTACAATAATACAACAACTGTGTCAATAATTTGGTAAAGTAACAGCATTTGCTCGTCTATTTGAGGTCACCAGGGGCTAAGGTCTCCTCCTGGTTATTTTGATGACTTCCTACATTTGTTCTAATACAGCTTTCTTAAAAAAATGTTCGGAACTACCCTCGCATTGCAAGGATAGTACCGTGCCATTTTTTTCTGCATGGTTAGCCGGTGGTGAAAGGGTACAGTACCGCCCGAGATTGAAAATGGGTACAACATACTTCATTATTTTTGTCAGAACAACACATTTTTTTCTAATAATAACTCAATTTCAATTAATACAGTGAAGCCGGATACCAGTGTGGGAAAGAATGACAATTTATTTATTTAATTGATCACATGTGCACTCCCACAAAATAAATCCCTACATCCAGTTTGGTGAGATCTGTGAAATGAATGAATGTATGGTCGTCTGCTAACCGCAGATAGTGAATGTGAATATTTGATCATCTTTGGGACGATCCTTTGGCCACCTTTGGTGGAACCAAAGAGATGAAACTTACCGGAGCTTTGAGCGCCTGAAATGTGGCTGACCAATACGGTAGCATGGTCTTCCCCCACCTCGACAGAGGTGCGAGATGACCTGAAGAACGGCCATGTTTCAGCACTCTGCCGCTGAATCTTGTGCTGTTAAGACCTGTCTTCGGTGTGCTCCGTAAAGACAAAAGAGTGGAGACATGGTATGCATGTGGAATATTTAAGAGCAGTTTGAAATAATAATTTCTCTATTTCAGGAACTTTTGTGGGGAGAATTAAATGTCAGGCAGGTAATATTAATGGGATCATAGTAATCTTCGGAAGCGACCAACGGTCACAATGAAACCATGTGTAGCAATAAGTTGAAATACTTCCGTGTGCTTAAGTTAAGCTGAATTACTAGCATGTGTACTATAAGTTGAAATATTTAAGAAATGGCGTGTGCAGGACTTGAAATTAGAGACGAGTACTTCCTCGTGGTGAGTACTGTGTGATTCTCAATCTGTGTATGAGACAAAGGATAAAGAGAAGTACTCGTCCATGGTATCAGTTGACTACCCACGTGTGTGATGAATATGCTCTTAATATTACTTTGCATGTTATTTTTCCGTGTGGCGCTTGATTCAAACTATAATACTCTGAGAGAGAAGCAAGGTGAGTCAGCCGTCTATCCAGCAACGCCACTTGGCTTGCATTGCACAGGAAGACGTGCATATATCTCCAGAGTTGATAGTAGGAAAGAAGAACTACGAAGTGGGGCAGTGTCGTGTGAAACTGGGATAAATACTAATTGAAGTGGGAAAGCTGAAAGTGATAGTGTTGTGACTATTTATTGTGTTGAATTCCTTGTTGTAGTGTGGTGTATTTCATGTAATTTGGGTATGTGTGGTTTGCATGGAAGAGTAGTCTGGTATGATTTTTTTTTAGTAATTTAATTGAAAGCTTTGTTGCTTTGGTAAAAATAAAATTGGTTATTTTTGTCGTGACAGAATAAATTACTATTAATCACACCAGATTTGTCGGAGAACAGCAGCAACATGTGTAATTGATCCAGCTTTAAGAAATTCTATTACCTTTTAGCGGAAAATTCGTGCGGTACTCTCCGACGTTAGAAAAGTCGTGGTGTTCCGTTCGAAGCAGGAGGCTGCTGTCTTTTCTCGTTCGCGATATCGAAAATTACTAAAAAAATGAACAGAAATTTTTTTTGGAGGAAGATCGCGCGGAGAAAACAGACGTAAGTTACATGAAAGAAACCTAAGGGACCAACTAATTGGATTTGTACGAACATATAAACGGATCTGAAAGAACTTGGAATAAATACTATAACGATGTCGTCACGACAGCCTCCTGTTCCGACAGAACACACGCTGGATCATAAGCTGCATAAATCTTTTAAACAGGAAAGATTATCACAAGTATAATTAATGAAAATAAGGTTGAGAGATTTTCTTTGAAATTAAATAAACTTCAAGGCTTCAAGTATTATATTATGAAACGGAAACTTACATTAACATGGCCACCCATTGTGGCGGTGGAGCGAATTTTCATGATATACATTCTCGCTTGTTTGTGGCTACATGTATTTTTTAATCACTTAAACTCTTAAAGTTACAATAAAATGATTATATCAGTATGGAGCACAATACTTTTGCGTCCGACTCGCAACACATTCACAGAACAGCTAGAGAGCGGCGCGGCTCCCTGCAGAAGTAAAAATTGGCAATTGTTATTTTGAAACATAGGTGCATCGTTTTTTTTTACTGATCGATAGCAGCGTATAACAGTTTATAGCTATCGTGATATTCTGCGCTTTTCAGGAGCGCGGCAAAGATATCTGGTTACAACATTCATTGGTATATGTTAAAAGTTCGCACATACTGACGCGAATACAGAAAACAAACTTTTACATGTTAAAAATCGTAGTGATAAAGGCTGTAATGTCACAGTAGCTAGGTAGTTGCAGAGGTAGTGGGTTATGCGTGTTCCTTTTGTACTGCTCGGTCTGGAGGAAAGTTTCGTGATGATGATTGTGAGAGTCGAAGTGTGAGATATAATAAAAGATCCACCATCCTATCCAGAAAGTGCACTGTAGCGTTAAATAATTACGAGACCATAGGATAGAGAATCACCAATGTGAAAGCCATGCCCACTGGGCGGAATTTCTCATGTGTTATTGTTGTAGGTTATAGAATTTGTGTGGTTATAGAATTTATCGGAATAAATAAGATAGTGAAGAGAAAAAGATTGGTGGCCTTTTCCTTCGAATTGTATGTCGTCATGATATCCAGAATTTATAATGTGTGCGCCAATCATATTCAGTGCGATGGTCACGTAATGATCAAAGCCGTTGGGTAAGAAAGAAAATGTGGTATTGCCAGTGTGTAGTGAACAGTCAGAGTTGTGTAAATTACTAATAGTCAGATGTGCGTTTCCGTTTCCGTTGCGTAATATTCAGACAGGAGAATAACTTGTAACTTAATTGTGAGTACTAGAGTTTATGTTACTCGATAAATAAGAATGAATCCACACGCTTGGCACCCCACTCATCTTGCAGGCCTGACTGCTTGATGCCACAGTATGAGCAAGGCATGTGGGTGCCTCTCATAATTTCGACCCTGCCTGGATTTTTTGCTGTTAGGGTTTGCCGTTAAGATTTTTTTAATGGAATGTATTGTGATAGCGCTAAGAAGTAAATTTTTTTTTGTTTGCAATTTCTTTCTGGATTGGTGAGGATCTTTTATTTTTTTTATGTAATCGCTTGTTACGCCGTCCAAGGCTGGAAGATCGTTGTATAATTTTTTGCGTAATGTTCATAGTAACTAGGTCGCAGTCGAAAAGTGTAGTCACCATGGAGAATAGTGATTCTGGGGTGAACGTAACAGTGCAGCAGGAAGTTGGTGTCGACTATGGGCTAATGAGCGAGAACGGCAAACACTCGGAAGGGGCTGAATTGTTCAGCGGACCGCGGCTAGGTGATCCTTTATGCGGCGGGCTTTGTCCACAATTGGGGGCTTTTCCCGACGACGTGGGCGAGCTGGGACTAGGTCAGGTATGCAGTGAAAGTGCAGCTACCCTTAGCGAAGGTACGGTTTCTCAGGCGAACGAGGTGAGAGCGTCGAAAGTAGCAAATGACAATGTGCTACTGCAGTTTTTACAGAGGATGGATAGAGATAAGCGATTGGAAGCGATGGATAAAAATAATAAGGAAAGATTGGAAGCAATGGATAAGGGAAATGAAGAGGCAATGAGGAAGCTACACACAGTTATCGATGAGCGTCTGTCCGCAGTTGATAATCGGTTAGATAAGGGGGAGAAGAATCTGGGTGTGTTGAAGCAAGTATGTGACGCCGTGAAAGAAAAAGCCAATAATTTGGAGGTACGAATAATTGCAATAGAGAGTGATATTACAGAACGTAGGGACGTGTTGCCGGATGAGCAAATCAAAGAGGTAGTGGAGGACTTACTTGCAGATAAACAAGGGGCATTAGAAAGCATGGAAGCTCAAGTCACCCGTTAGGAAGTGGCGCTAAATAAACACAGGGATGAAGTTGCGGAGGTAGTGGTCAGAATGAATACTATTAGCGCAGATGTAGAAAAGATCAGTATAAGAGGCGAAACAGGCTCCGACAGTACGCAGCGAGAGGTTTATGCTGACCAGGAGGAGATACAATCACTATTACAGTTTAAAGAGGCACAATTAGAAACAAATGGGAAACATAGGGAAGAACTAGCACAGTTGCAATTAGCGTGCAGAAGCGAAGGTGAAACACCACCAGATAGACTGCAGAGGGAGAGTGAGATAAATTCAAAAAACGAAAATAGGCAGAAATAGGAAGACGAACTCAGAGAGTTAGAAGAACGGTTGTGTCGGATAAAACAGGTGGCAAACCCAACTGGGTATAGTCCAAGGTCGGAAAACATAAATGCAGAAGAAGAATGTAGGAGGCACTTTGTGTCAGTACAAATGTACACTTGTTTTCCGGATCCTGATAATTACCAACATCCATGCCTGTGGCTGTCTCAATTTCAAGATTCATTACCTTCATCGTGGGGACCGCTCCTCAAAATGAAGTTTGTGTGTAACCATTTGAGGGACGAGGCTAGAGCGAAAATGCAGGAAGTTATTAAAGACTGTAGTAGCTACAAGAATTTTTGTGACAAGTTTTTAAATGAATTCTGGTCGAAAAGTAAGCAGGACCAGGTTAAGCAAAGCATATTGATGATGCCAAATTGTAACGAAGGTGGTATAAGGGATCCAGTGTCGTGCTATCAGGAAATGCTGAGACGAAATAGGTATTTGGATGTGCCATACGAAACTGGGGAGCTCATTAGGATCTGTATAACGAAGTTGCCAGTGAGATTGCGCAGAGATATAGTGATAGCAGGCAGAGGCTTCGACGATTCCGCGTCATTTCAGCACTTGTAACATTGAACTGGGCAATGAGAGCAACATTGTGAACGGCGACACGACTCATAGGTCAAACAGAGTCGAGGATAGGAACGGCAGAAACTATCAGAATGACAGGAGAGCATGGAATCAGAGGAATGACGGAAATGGAACATGGCGAGGAAATAGGGGGCAGAATTCATGGGGATATCGACCGGCAAACCGGGAAAATAGAAGATGGGACAGAGATGGAAGAAGAAGGGAAAATGGAAATGATGAGTGAAGAGAGGATAGGCAGTCATTGGGTTCACGACAGGACAATCACTGTCACAATGACGGAGGGACAAGAAGGTGACTACATGATAGACAGGAACAAACCAGGACTATTAATGATGTAAATATTAGGTATATCGATTACGGAAAACTAAGGGAGAATCTGTTAGAGGAGGTAGGAGATGTGGGGAGTGAAGTCCATCCAATAATTAGCGTAGAAATAAATAATATAATCGTACCTTGTGTCATCGACACAGGCAGTGTAATGAGTGTTTTGAGGGAAGATGTGTTTAAGTGCTGTAGTCTTACAAAACCATGGCCAACGTTGCCATTGCAAAGGACAACAGTGAGAGGGGCAGTTACAGGAAAGGGAATTGAGGTGAAGTTACAAGCGCAGGTAGACTTTGTGTGCCAGGCGAAGAAGTTTAGTACAGTGTTCATGATTGTGTCATCTATAACTGTTGAAGGGATATTAGGAGTTAATTTTTTGAACCAATATAAAGCAGTCGTTAACATGAGAAATGGTTCGATGGAGTTGAAACGAGATTCGGAGGAAATTACATTAAGATTCAACGATTGCTTATATGCTAAAGATAACGCACACTTAGCATTATGTCTGGCGGTAAAGTCCGGTAGACAGGCACAGAATACGGGGTTCGAACAAGAGAAGAAGGAAATACATAAATGTTTGGAGGTGGAGATCAGGGAGAAAATTTGGCATTTACGAGGGACCACGGTCTATGGGGAATTGCAGAAAATTTTATACGAGAATAGAAAGGTATTTAAACATGCTGCGGGTACAATAAGAAATTTTATGTATAGATTCAAGGTCAAGCCACATAAACAGTTTAGGGCCCAAGTGTACCCGATACCTGTTGTGTACAAAGAAAGGATGGAAGCTGAGATCGAAAGCATGCTACAACAAGGAATTATCGAACCAGCATCCAGTCCGTATAACAGCCCTTTAGTTTGTGTTGAAAAAAAAGGATGGGTCAATTAGATTAGTTTTGGACGCAAGAAGGATTAATAAGATAATAGAGCCAGAGACAGATCGGCCGCTGACACTTGACGAATTGCTACAAAAGTTCCACGGGATCAGAGTTCTCAGCTCAGTTGATTTGAGAATGAGTTTCTGGCAGGTGGAGTTAGATAGCGGGTGTAGAAAATACACTGTTTTCTTGTGCTACGGGAAATCGTATCAATTCCGGAAACTACTATTTGGGTTAAATGTATCATCCGCGGCATTTATCAGAGCGCTAAATACTGTCATGCCTAATGAAATAAAAGATAAGGTAACACAGTACGTGGATGATGTACTGATAGCCGAAAGAAACTGGGAAGACCACAATAGAACGTTAAGCATATTGCTCGGTGCACTGGAGAGACATGGGGTGACCGTGAATTTGGGAAAGTCAGAATTTGGACGAAAAGAAATCGAGTTTCTAGGTCACATTGTGACACCAGAGGGAATAAGACCAAATCCAGACAAACTCGAAGCAATCAGAGATTTTCCGGTGCCGAGATCAAAACGTCAGCTACGGGGTTATTTAGGATTAATCAATTTTTACATGAGATTCATTAAGATTGGGGGTGCATCGACACCCAGACTATGTCAGCTGACTGGAAAGAAAACGGTATGGAATTGGGACCCTGTCGCGCAGGAAGAATATGAGGCGTTAAAGAAGGCACTGCTATCGGCACCTCTTCTCGGGCATCCAGACCTAGGGAAAGAGTTTTGTATGACCACGGACAGTTCCCGTAGTGGACTTGGGGTAACATTGCTCCAAGAGCAAGAGCAAGGAGGAGAAGTAATACAACAACCTATTACATTTGCGAGCCGAGTGCTTAGCAAAGCTGAGAGAAATTACACGGTAACTGAGCTTGAAGCTTTGGCAATAGTATGGGGTTTTAGTAAGTTTAGATACTATTTGTATGGGAGGCATATTAAAATCTATACTGACTACAAGTCACTACAGTTTCTGATGTCGGCCAAACTTAACCATAGACGACTCGCTAGGTGGGCACTCTATTTACAGGAGTTTCAGTTTTCGGTCATGTATATTCCTGGGCCACAGAATATAGTGGCAGATGCGTTGTCAAGGACCCCAGTAGGTCATGGCCAATGCTTTGATGTGGAGGTAAATGAGAACAGATATGATATATTGTATATGCAGGGCGTGCCGTTCGAGAAATAGATAGGGGCGGTACTCACAAATATCGCGAAAGAGCAGGATAAAGACGCGTCATGGAGAATGGTGAAGGACAGAATTAGAGCGAACTTAGATGCCAATATAGCGCGCTTTTATACAATTCAGAACGGGGTTCTTTTCTACCGTAGAAATCCGAACACACAGGACTGGGTGTTGTGTATACCAAATGAAATAGTCAACAAGTTGATCTGGTACACGCACCTAAGTTATGGGCATTACGGGGCAAGGAAATGCTGTAAGAAGTTAAGGGAATCAGTTTATTTCATTAGTATGGAGAGGAGGATCAAGAACGTGCTTGGTAGTTGCAAATTGTGCCAGAAGGCAAAATCGTTAACTATCTCATGCAAAGCACCGCTTTTTCCGATAGTGCCAGGTAGATTGAGGGAATTCGGAGCAACAGATTTGTTTGGCCCGCTACCTAAGTCAGTGCAAGGATATAGATATGTTTTAGTAGCAGTGGAATTGGTGTCGAAGTATGTGACTTTTACCGCATTGAAACGTGCGACGGGAAGGACAGTAGCAGCAGCAATCGTTAAAAACTTTTTGCGAGAAGTAGCAACTGTAGAAAAGTTCATAGCTGACAATGGACCACAATATAGATCCAGACAATGGCTAACCACACTGAAGAGAAGAAGGACAAAACCGGTGTTCATATCCCGATACCATGCTGCAAGTAACCCCAGTGAAAGAGTGGTAAAAGAACTGGGAAAGTTGTGTAAGATCTATTGCCATAGGCAACATAGAAGTTGGAGTATTTTTCTCAAAGATTTTCAGGACATCCTCAATGAGCTACCACATGGAGCAACTAGTTTATCACCAATTATGGTACTAAAGAATGAACTACCACCAGATCGAGTCAGGGAGCTGGTAGATTTTCCGCGATCAGGAAAGCAGAGGCACACAGAAATTGTCAAGGTTGCGATAGAGGGTATTAAGAAAGCAGCGAAGGATAGGCAGGAGAAGCAGAAAGGAAAGATCCTTAAGATCGAATTAGCAGTAGGAGACAAGGTTCTAATTAAAACTCATTGATTATCAAAGAAGCACAGATTCCTAACTAGCAAATTCTTTACGGTGTATAGTGGACCATTCAGAGTGAGGTGGATTGTCCATGAAAATGCTGTACTGATTGAGACGATCAAGGGAAAACAATCTCGTGGGCTTCATCACATTTCTAACATCAAATTATGGAAAAGTTAAGGATAGATCGAAAGTAGGCAATTTATGGTAGATAGTCAGTGTATTTATTTGTGGTGTGTAACGTTGTGCAGGGTCAAATCGAACATAAGAATTTTCAGGCGGTATGTCAGGAAGTATGACGGAATAGACTGGTCGAATGAGTCATGAACAGGAGTCGACAGAGTGGTGTATGTACGTATTTTTTGTCATATGAATAACGATCAAGCAGAAACGACATGATGATTAATGAGTGGATAAAGATGGTAGATAGAGAGAGAAGCGACGTGATAAATAATAGGGGATAAAGGTGATATTTAAGGAGAGAAGCGACGTGAAGCAGTGTGATTAATAAAGAGAGATTCGACGTGATGAAACAGTGGTAAAGAAAGGTGAGTAGAATTAATAATGTGGAGATGTCTTAGATGTATGCTACAGAGAGGCCTGTGTATGCTGCAATCGAGATTGATGCGAATGGCGAAGGAAGACCAGGAAATGATGGAGTAATGGACGGACGGAGAGCGTGAAATACGAATGCAGAGATGAGGACAACTGCACAACGTGAAAAGACATAAAGGGAGTATGAGATCCAGATGGTGAAAGTTGTGGAATACTGACGTAAGATGTAATATAAGTGTAAATCTAATTCTTACCATAACATTTGCAAAATGAAAAAAATAATTTTTGTTGTTGTTGTTGAAGCCTGGTACCAGTATAACTAATCAAAACGGTACCAAGAATGTGTACAGTTATTTTGCAGGATGAATAATTTGTGTATTTTTTGTTCTTAGATGAAATGTCGCAATTCTAAGTTGATATTTAGCAGGATCAATAATCGGTAAAGTGAATGCAGAGGTAAGACGATGGAGAGAGGTGCCAGAGTGAAAGGACGAATTCGGAGATGGGAATGCTATCTCCGAAACAGCTTCATGTGTTATGTGGTTGAGTATAAGGGAGCAAAGGTATGGTATGTTGTCGTAACTGTGGTGGTGTTAAGGTTAGCTGACTTCTAGACCTATTCTGTTAGTGTATTGATGGATTGAATGAGAAGGAAAATGTGATGTCTGGCGAGTGAGAGTCGTAGAGTAGTGTGATCAATGCGCACACTCCTGTAAAGGGGATGCTACCGATCCATAACTAAAACATCATTGAGCTTTATTGATTGATTTGGAGGAACCTCGATGGCAGGCCAGGATCTGACATCATGTGGATGGTTCACACATGTCCTAGAAATGTTGTTATATATAATAAAGGTAAAATATATAAAGAGATACGAATTTCAGTCTGTCACAAGCACAAAGGTGCATTGTATGTTGTAGATTTAGAGTCATCAGTTTCTAAAATTATTATTGTGTTAGTTTGTTAAAGTAGTTTACTATTTAATAACATGTGGTAGGTAATTGTGAGCTGTGTAGATTATTTCTTATTTTTTTGTTAGAACACTTTCAAGGCGTATTAATTTCAGTCTGTCACAAGCACAAAGGTTCACTGTATATTGTAGTTTTAGAATCAACAGTTTCTAATATTTTCACTGTGATAGGATGTTAGAGTAGTCTACTATTTGATATTGTAATTATGAGATGTATAGATTGTTTCTTATTCCTTTTGTATTTTTTTACACTTTCATGTTTTGTATGAGGGACGACAGGTACAATCAATAGCACAAGTGTGGGCCGTATATAGAAAAGGGATAAATGTTGATGTTGTATGTGTAGAAAACTAGGGTGTATGATTTTACGTTTTTTGGAACAAAGATTCTTTTATTACCAATGTATCTAATAGATCATACATGTAATCAATGAGCATTTAAATACTGTAAGAATATTCTTTTGTCTGTAATGTTGCGAGATGCACGGAAGGGTCTGACTGATTGGGTGTCGTAGTGCTGAGGGGCTACACAGAACGCGCCCGTACCACATAAGCCAAGCAGACGTCGGCAACAGAGCCGGTGCGCTCCCCACTCCACTGCCGGTCGGGGTACACTCCACGCGCCCGCTACAGCAGGTCAATGGCCTGGGGCGACACGCACGTACCACTGCCCATTCATAAGTTCTGCCACCCTTAGGACTGGGGAAAGTATCCCGCGGAGGCAACAGCGGGTGGTTTCTTCTGCTCAACGGCTCGCGCTGCGGCACCACGGCAGAATGAACGACGCGCGGCAGAGTCCGGCAGGCATTTTTTACCAGAAACTAGTACTGGACTGTGGAGCTGTGAAACAAGATGACTGCTCGTATGTCTGCATAAGATGGAAAGGGAAGGACTGGTGTTCCCACGTTGTGAGTGGTGGAAAAGATTTTGTCTTTAGCAGACAGGACGATTGTTTTGTTTTGTCTTGACCGCTGAAAGGTGGGATCCATAAGCTTTTGGCAGTGACTTGTTAATTGTGCTTTGTGAATTGTATGTGGGACACTTGGTATACTTAAAGAGGACAGTTGTCGTTTGGTGACTAATTACAGTATGAACGCAAGAAACTAAAGTGGGACATTGACATTTGCATTTGCAGTAAGAGACATCTCTTTAATTGGTGCAGGAATAAGTGCTGTTTGTTGGAACTTACGACTTTTAATTACACCATGATCTGAAAGGACAGAACCGTGGGTAATAGTAGTTGTAGGGCCATTTCTGGAAGACCAGATTCGTGTGGATGGTACTCTGAGAGTGACTATGACATTTGTGTTTAATGTGAGATACAGTTTACTGTTCAGTGCGTGTTCAAAATGCCGATTTGAGTGACCTAAAGACTTTCGTCCGGGTAACCATGGGAGAGCTTTGACACCGAGACAGTGTTTCTAGGAAAACTATCAGCAACTTTTTGACCCCAAGAAAATCACAGAATGAAATGTTTCCTTGTGACTCGCAAGATAGGGAATAATGTATTTGTAATTGTGTAAATTTTTTTATATGTTTCATTCCTGAAGGGACAGCAAGTGTAATTGTATTTCATTAACATTTGTGTTTAGAATAGTTAGTGTTTTTTTGTTTGTTCTGGGTTATCAAGTTCACATAGCATGTTTATTAGAATCTTTGGTACAATAATGCTTTAATTATTAGCCAGTGGCGTAATACTAACGTAATGGCTCTTGTTGCATTGGTCAGTAAGGTTGACACAGGGGACAAAAGTTTGCATTGCACAACAAATATCGGAATTAACTGATGCATTTTGATGTCGTGGACAGTAATGATCTTGTTGGTGTGTTGACTGAAGCCACTTATTTGCATTATCACAGTGGTGGTATTTCACATTAAAGTGTAACGAAGGCTAGTCGAAATGCAAGTTCTTGTCGTCTAAATGTGTAACAACAGAGAAATGAGCAGTAGAGTAAGATACGAGAGCTACTGGTGGATTCAAGCACTTATTGCTAAACTATTTACTGCGTGTATTGATCAAGGTTGATGGACTGACTAGCTCAGCAGCAGTTATTTGTACTGGTCGACAAGGATAAGGTTAAACTCACAGTCGAGTAGTTGTGGCAATTGCTTAAGTGATGATAGTTAATTAGGTATGACATGATGTCTTAGATGAACTATATTAAGTAACCAGTATGTAACTTGTGGTATATTTCATTGTTTTTCTTCTCAGTTTTATTCCTCTGTAGGTTTGATGTATGTTTTAGAGTACTGATATGGAGCCTGACTTCTACGTGTAACTAGTGTACGCAATTTTTTTCTTTTGTTGATTTTGTTTTGTATTTAGACATTGCCGTATAAAGATTATTACAACGCAATTTATGAATGCCGGATTACTTGTTCTGTGTTTGGACGATGAGCTATTTAAAATTTCATGAGTACAATTAGTATTTTTTTTTATTTGTCATACAATTAGAGAAGTTTGGATTACTCATAAAAATAACGAAGATCCCAGTAACTAAGCAAATTTTAATCGCAACATTATTTTTATTTGTATGATGTAATGTTTTATTTGTCATGTGGATTGTTGTAAATTTGTGTGTGTACGTTACTCCGGATTGTGGAGAGTACAATAATACAACAACTGTGTCAATAATTTGGTAAAGTAACAGCATTTGCTCGTCTATTTGAGGTCACCAGGGGCTAAGGTCTCCTCCTGGTTATTTTGATGACTTCCTACATTTGTTCTAATACAGCTTTCTTAAAAAAATGTTCGGAACTACCCTCGCATTGCAAGGATAGTACCGTGCCATTTTTTTCTGCATGGTTAGCCGGTGGTGAAAGGGTACAGTACCGCCCGAGATTGAAAATGGGTACAACATACTTCATTATTTTTGTCAGAACAACACATTTTTTTCTAATAATAACTCAATTTCAATTAATACAGTGAAGCCGGATACCAGTGTGGGAAAGAATGACAATTTATTTATTTAATTGATCACATGTGCACTCCCACAAAATAAATCCCTACATCCAGTTTGGTGAGATCTGTGAAATGAATGAATGTATGGTCGTCTGCTAACCGCAGATAGTGAATGTGAATATTTGATCATCTTTGGGACGATCCTTTGGCCACCTTTGGTGGAACCAAAGAGATGAAACTTACCGGAGCTTTGAGCGCCTGAAATGTGGCTGACCAATACGGTAGCATGGTCTTCCCCCACCTCGACAGAGGTGCGAGATGACCTGAAGAACGGCCATGTTTCAGCACTCTGCCGCTGAATCTTGTGCTGTTAAGACCTGTCTTCGGTGTGCTCCGTAAAGACAAAAGAGTGGAGACATGGTATGCATGTGGAATATTTAAGAGCAGTTTGAAATAATAATTTCTCTATTTCAGGAACTTTTGTGGGGAGAATTAAATGTCAGGCAGGTAATATTAATGGGATCATAGTAATCTTCGGAAGCGACCAACGGTCACAATGAAACCATGTGTAGCAATAAGTTGAAATACTTCCGTGTGCTTAAGTTAAGCTGAATTACTAGCATGTGTACTATAAGTTGAAATATTTAAGAAATGGCGTGTGCAGGACTTGAAATTAGAGACGAGTACTTCCTCGTGGTGAGTACTGTGTGATTCTCAATCTGTGTATGAGACAAAGGATAAAGAGAAGTACTCGTCCATGGTATCAGTTGACTACCCACGTGTGTGATGAATATGCTCTTAATATTACTTTGCATGTTATTTTTCCGTGTGGCGCTTGATTCAAACTATAATACTCTGAGAGAGAAGCAAGGTGAGTCAGCCGTCTATCCAGCAACGCCACTTGGCTTGCATTGCACAGGAAGACGTGCATATATCTCCAGAGTTGATAGTAGGAAAGAAGAACTACGAAGTGGGGCAGTGTCGTGTGAAACTGGGATAAATACTAATTGAAGTGGGAAAGCTGAAAGTGATAGTGTTGTGACTATTTATTGTGTTGAATTCCTTGTTGTAGTGTGGTGTATTTCATGTAATTTGGGTATGTGTGGTTTGCATGGAAGAGTAGTCTGGTATGATTTTTTTTTAGTAATTTAATTGAAAGCTTTGTTGCTTTGGTAAAAATAAAATTGGTTATTTTTGTCGTGACAGAATAAATTACTATTAATCACACCAGATTTGTCGGAGAACAGCAGCAACATGTGTAATTGATCCAGCTTTAAGAAATTCTATTACCTTTTAGCGGAAAATTCGTGCGGTACTCTCCGACGTTAGAAAAGTCGTGGTGTTCCGTTCGAAGCAGGAGGCTGCTGTCTTTTCTCGTTCGCGATATCGAAAATTACTAAAAAAATGAACAGAAATTTTTTTTGGAGGAAGATCGCGCGGAGAAAACAGACGTAAGTTACATGAAAGAAACCTAAGGGACCAACTAATTGGATTTGTACGAACATATAAACGGATCTGAAAGAACTTGGAATAAATACTATAACGATGTCGTCACGACAGCCTCCTGTTCCGACAGAACACACGCTGGATCATAAGCTGCATAAATCTTTTAAACAGGAAAGATTATCACAAGTATAATTAATGAAAATAAGGTTGAGAGATTTTCTTTGAAATTAAATAAACTTCAAGGCTTCAAGTATTATATTATGAAACGGAAACTTACATTAACATGGCCACCCATTGTGGCGGTGGAGCGAATTTTCATGATATACATTCTCGCTTGTTTGTGGCTACATGTATTTTTTAATCACTTAAACTCTTAAAGTTACAATAAAATGATTATATCAGTATGGAGCACAATACTTTTGCGTCCGACTCGCAACACATTCACAGAACAGCTAGAGAGCGGCGCGGCTCCCTGCAGAAGTAAAAATTGGCAATTGTTATTTTGAAACATAGGTGCATCGTTTTTTTTTACTGATCGATAGCAGCGTATAACAGTTTATAGCTATCGTGATATTCTGCGCTTTTCAGGAGCGCGGCAAAGATATCTGGTTACAACATTCATTGGTATATGTTAAAAGTTCGCACATACTGACGCGAATACAGAAAACAAACTTTTACATGTTAAAAATCGTAGTGATAAAGGCTGTAATGTCACAGTAGCTAGGTAGTTGCAGAGGTAGTGGGTTATGCGTGTTCCTTTTGTACTGCTCGGTCTGGAGGAAAGTTTCGTGATGATGATTGTGAGAGTCGAAGTGTGAGATATAATAAAAGATCCACCATCCTATCCAGAAAGTGCACTGTAGCGTTAAATAATTACGAGACCATAGGATAGAGAATCACCAATGTGAAAGCCATGCCCACTGGGCGGAATTTCTCATGTGTTATTGTTGTAGGTTATAGAATTTGTGTGGTTATAGAATTTATCGGAATAAATAAGATAGTGAAGAGAAAAAGATTGGTGGCCTTTTCCTTCGAATTGTATGTCGTCATGATATCCAGAATTTATAATGTGTGCGCCAATCATATTCAGTGCGATGGTCACGTAATGATCAAAGCCGTTGGGTAAGAAAGAAAATGTGGTATTGCCAGTGTGTAGTGAACAGTCAGAGTTGTGTAAATTACTAATAGTCAGATGTGCGTTTCCGTTTCCGTTGCGTAATATTCAGACAGGAGAATAACTTGTAACTTAATTGTGAGTACTAGAGTTTATGTTACTCGATAAATAAGAATGAATCCACACGCTTGGCACCCCACTCATCTTGCAGGCCTGACTGCTTGATGCCACAGTATGAGCAAGGCATGTGGGTGCCTCTCATAATTTCGACCCTGCCTGGATTTTTTGCTGTTAGGGTTTGCCGTTAAGATTTTTTTAATGGAATGTATTGTGATAGCGCTAAGAAGTAAATTTTTTTTTGTTTGCAATTTCTTTCTGGATTGGTGAGGATCTTTTATTTTTTTTATGTAATCGCTTGTTACGCCGTCCAAGGCTGGAAGATCGTTGTATAATTTTTTGCGTAATGTTCATAGTAACTAGGTCGCAGTCGAAAAGTGTAGTCACCATGGAGAATAGTGATTCTGGGGTGAACGTAACAGTGCAGCAGGAAGTTGGTGTCGACTATGGGCTAATGAGCGAGAACGGCAAACACTCGGAAGGGGCTGAATTGTTCAGCGGACCGCGGCTAGGTGATCCTTTATGCGGCGGGCTTTGTCCACAATTGGGGGCTTTTCCCGACGACGTGGGCGAGCTGGGACTAGGTCAGGTATGCAGTGAAAGTGCAGCTACCCTTAGCGAAGGTACGGTTTCTCAGGCGAACGAGGTGAGAGCGTCGAAAGTAGCAAATGACAATGTGCTACTGCAGTTTTTACAGAGGATGGATAGAGATAAGCGATTGGAAGCGATGGATAAAAATAATAAGGAAAGATTGGAAGCAATGGATAAGGGAAATGAAGAGGCAATGAGGAAGCTACACACAGTTATCGATGAGCGTCTGTCCGCAGTTGATAATCGGTTAGATAAGGGGGAGAAGAATCTGGGTGTGTTGAAGCAAGTATGTGACGCCGTGAAAGAAAAAGCCAATAATTTGGAGGTACGAATAATTGCAATAGAGAGTGATATTACAGAACGTAGGGACGTGTTGCCGGATGAGCAAATCAAAGAGGTAGTGGAGGACTTACTTGCAGATAAACAAGGGGCATTAGAAAGCATGGAAGCTCAAGTCACCCGTTAGGAAGTGGCGCTAAATAAACACAGGGATGAAGTTGCGGAGGTAGTGGTCAGAATGAATACTATTAGCGCAGATGTAGAAAAGATCAGTATAAGAGGCGAAACAGGCTCCGACAGTACGCAGCGAGAGGTTTATGCTGACCAGGAGGAGATACAATCACTATTACAGTTTAAAGAGGCACAATTAGAAACAAATGGGAAACATAGGGAAGAACTAGCACAGTTGCAATTAGCGTGCAGAAGCGAAGGTGAAACACCACCAGATAGACTGCAGAGGGAGAGTGAGATAAATTCAAAAAACGAAAATAGGCAGAAATAGGAAGACGAACTCAGAGAGTTAGAAGAACGGTTGTGTCGGATAAAACAGGTGGCAAACCCAACTGGGTATAGTCCAAGGTCGGAAAACATAAATGCAGAAGAAGAATGTAGGAGGCACTTTGTGTCAGTACAAATGTACACTTGTTTTCCGGATCCTGATAATTACCAACATCCATGCCTGTGGCTGTCTCAATTTCAAGATTCATTACCTTCATCGTGGGGACCGCTCCTCAAAATGAAGTTTGTGTGTAACCATTTGAGGGACGAGGCTAGAGCGAAAATGCAGGAAGTTATTAAAGACTGTAGTAGCTACAAGAATTTTTGTGACAAGTTTTTAAATGAATTCTGGTCGAAAAGTAAGCAGGACCAGGTTAAGCAAAGCATATTGATGATGCCAAATTGTAACGAAGGTGGTATAAGGGATCCAGTGTCGTGCTATCAGGAAATGCTGAGACGAAATAGGTATTTGGATGTGCCATACGAAACTGGGGAGCTCATTAGGATCTGTATAACGAAGTTGCCAGTGAGATTGCGCAGAGATATAGTGATAGCAGGCAGAGGCTTCGACGATTCCGCGTCATTTCAGCACTTGTAACATGGAACTGGGCAATGAGAGCAACATTGTGAACGGCGACACGACTCATAGGTCAAACAGAGTCGAGGATAGGAACGGCAGAAACTATCAGAATGACAGGAGAGCATGGAATCAGAGGAATGACGGAAATGGAACATGGCGAGGAAATAGGGGGCAGAATTCATGGGGATATCGACCGGCAAACCGGGAAAATAGAAGATGGGACAGAGATGGAAGAAGAAGGGAAAATGGAAATGATGAGTGAAGAGAGGATAGGCAGTCATTGGGTTCACGACAGGACAATCACTGTCACAATGACGGAGGGACAAGAAGGTGACTACATGATAGACAGGAACAAACCAGGACTATTAATGATGTAAATATTAGGTATATCGATTACGGAAAACTAAGGGAGAATCTGTTAGAGGAGGTAGGAGATGTGGGGAGTGAAGTCCATCCAATAATTAGCGTAGAAATAAATAATATAATCGTACCTTGTGTCATCGACACAGGCAGTGTAATGAGTGTTTTGAGGGAAGATGTGTTTAAGTGCTGTAGTCTTACAAAACCATGGCCAACGTTGCCATTGCAAAGGACAACAGTGAGAGGGGCAGTTACAGGAAAGGGAATTGAGGTGAAGTTACAAGCGCAGGTAGACTTTGTGTGCCAGGCGAAGAAGTTTAGTACAGTGTTCATGATTGTGTCATCTATAACTGTTGAAGGGATATTAGGAGTTAATTTTTTGAACCAATATAAAGCAGTCGTTAACATGAGAAATGGTTCGATGGAGTTGAAACGAGATTCGGAGGAAATTACATTAAGATTCAACGATTGCTTATATGCTAAAGATAACGCACACTTAGCATTATGTCTGGCGGTAAAGTCCGGTAGACAGGCACAGAATACGGGGTTCGAACAAGAGAAGAAGGAAATACATAAATGTTTGGAGGTGGAGATCAGGGAGAAAATTTGGCATTTACGAGGGACCACGGTCTATGGGGAATTGCAGAAAATTTTATACGAGAATAGAAAGGTATTTAAACATGCTGCGGGTACAATAAGAAATTTTATGTATAGATTCAAGGTCAAGCCACATAAACAGTTTAGGGCCCAAGTGTACCCGATACCTGTTGTGTACAAAGAAAGGATGGAAGCTGAGATCGAAAGCATGCTACAACAAGGAATTATCGAACCAGCATCCAGTCCGTATAACAGCCCTTTAGTTTGTGTTGAAAAAAAAGGATGGGTCAATTAGATTAGTTTTGGACGCAAGAAGGATTAATAAGATAATAGAGCCAGAGACAGATCGGCCGCTGACACTTGACGAATTGCTACAAAAGTTCCACGGGATCAGAGTTCTCAGCTCAGTTGATTTGAGAATGAGTTTCTGGCAGGTGGAGTTAGATAGCGGGTGTAGAAAATACACTGTTTTCTTGTGCTACGGGAAATCGTATCAATTCCGGAAACTACTATTTGGGTTAAATGTATCATCCGCGGCATTTATCAGAGCGCTAAATACTGTCATGCCTAATGAAATAAAAGATAAGGTAACACAGTACGTGGATGATGTACTGATAGCCGAAAGAAACTGGGAAGACCACAATAGAACGTTAAGCATATTGCTCGGTGCACTGGAGAGACATGGGGTGACCGTGAATTTGGGAAAGTCAGAATTTGGACGAAAAGAAATCGAGTTTCTAGGTCACATTGTGACACCAGAGGGAATAAGACCAAATCCAGACAAACTCGAAGCAATCAGAGATTTTCCGGTGCCGAGATCAAAACGTCAGCTACGGGGTTATTTAGGATTAATCAATTTTTACATGAGATTCATTAAGATTGGGGGTGCATCGACACCCAGACTATGTCAGCTGACTGGAAAGAAAACGGTATGGAATTGGGACCCTGTCGCGCAGGAAGAATATGAGGCGTTAAAGAAGGCACTGCTATCGGCACCTCTTCTCGGGCATCCAGACCTAGGGAAAGAGTTTTGTATGACCACGGACAGTTCCCGTAGTGGACTTGGGGTAACATTGCTCCAAGAGCAAGAGCAAGGAGGAGAAGTAATACAACAACCTATTACATTTGCGAGCCGAGTGCTTAGCAAAGCTGAGAGAAATTACACGGTAACTGAGCTTGAAGCTTTGGCAATAGTATGGGGTTTTAGTAAGTTTAGATACTATTTGTATGGGAGGCATATTAAAATCTATACTGACTACAAGTCACTACAGTTTCTGATGTCGGCCAAACTTAACCATAGACGACTCGCTAGGTGGGCACTCTATTTACAGGAGTTTCAGTTTTCGGTCATGTATATTCCTGGGCCACAGAATATAGTGGCAGATGCGTTGTCAAGGACCCCAGTAGGTCATGGCCAATGCTTTGATGTGGAGGTAAATGAGAACAGATATGATATATTGTATATGCAGGGCGTGCCGTTCGAGAAATAGATAGGGGCGGTACTCACAAATATCGCGAAAGAGCAGGATAAAGACGCGTCATGGAGAATGGTGAAGGACAGAATTAGAGCGAACTTAGATGCCAATATAGCGCGCTTTTATACAATTCAGAACGGGGTTCTTTTCTACCGTAGAAATCCGAACACACAGGACTGGGTGTTGTGTATACCAAATGAAATAGTCAACAAGTTGATCCGGTACACGCACCTAAGTTATGGGCATTACGGGGCAAGGAAATGCTGTAAGAAGTTAAGGGAATCAGTTTATTTCATTAGTATGGAGAGGAGGATCAAGAACGTGCTTGGTAGTTGCAAATTGTGCCAGAAGGCAAAATCGTTAACTATCTCATGCAAAGCACCGCTTTTTCCGATAGTGCCAGGTAGATTGAGGGAATTCGGAGCAACAGATTTGTTTGGCCCGCTACCTAAGTCAGTGCAAGGATATAGATATGTTTTAGTAGCAGTGGAATTGGTGTCGAAGTATGTGACTTTTACCGCATTGAAACGTGCGACGGGAAGGACAGTAGCAGCAGCAATCGTTAAAAACTTTTTGCGAGAAGTAGCAACTGTAGAAAAGTTCATAGCTGACAATGGACCACAATATAGATCCAGACAATGGCTAACCACACTGAAGAGAAGAAGGACAAAACCGGTGTTCATATCCCGATACCATGCTGCAAGTAACCCCAGTGAAAGAGTGGTAAAAGAACTGGGAAAGTTGTGTAAGATCTATTGCCATAGGCAACATAGAAGTTGGAGTATTTTTCTCAAAGATTTTCAGGACATCCTCAATGAGCTACCACATGGAGCAACTAGTTTATCACCAATTATGGTACTAAAGAATGAACTACCACCAGATCGAGTCAGGGAGCTGGTAGATTTTCCGCGATCAGGAAAGCAGAGGCACACAGAAATTGTCAAGGTTGCGATAGAGGGTATTAAGAAAGCAGCGAAGGATAGGCAGGAGAAGCAGAAAGGAAAGATCCTTAAGATCGAATTAGCAGTAGGAGACAAGGTTCTAATTAAAACTCATTGATTATCAAAGAAGCACAGATTCCTAACTAGCAAATTCTTTACGGTGTATAGTGGACCATTCAGAGTGAGGTGGATTGTCCATGAAAATGCTGTACTGATTGAGACGATCAAGGGAAAACAATCTCGTGGGCTTCATCACATTTCTAACATCAAATTATGGAAAAGTTAAGGATAGATCGAAAGTAGGCAATTTATGGTAGATAGTCAGTGTATTTATTTGTGGTGTGTAACGTTGTGCAGGGTCAAATCGAACATAAGAATTTTCAGGCGGTATGTCAGGAAGTATGACGGAATAGACTGGTCGAATGAGTCATGAACAGGAGTCGACAGAGTGGTGTATGTACGTATTTTTTGTCATATGAATAACGATCAAGCAGAAACGACATGATGATTAATGAGTGGATAAAGATGGTAGATAGAGAGAGAAGCGACGTGATAAATAATAGGGGATAAAGGTGATATTTAAGGAGAGAAGCGACGTGAAGCAGTGTGATTAATAAAGAGAGATTCGACGTGATGAAACAGTGGTAAAGAAAGGTGAGTAGAATTAATAATGTGGAGATGTCTTAGATGTATGCTACAGAGAGGCCTGTGTATGCTGCAATCGAGATTGATGCGAATGGCGAAGGAAGACCAGGAAATGATGGAGTAATGGACGGACGGAGAGCGTGAAATACGAATGCAGAGATGAGGACAACTGCACAACGTGAAAAGACATAAAGGGAGTATGAGATCCAGATGGTGAAAGTTGTGGAATACTGACGTAAGATGTAATATAAGTGTAAATCTAATTCTTACCATAACATTTGCAAAATGAAAAAAATAATTTTTGTTGTTGTTGTTGAAGCCTGGTACCAGTATAACTAATCAAAACGGTACCAAGAATGTGTACAGTTATTTTGCAGGATGAATAATTTGTGTATTTTTTGTTCTTAGATGAAATGTCGCAATTCTAAGTTGATATTTAGCAGGATCAATAATCGGTAAAGTGAATGCAGAGGTAAGACGATGGAGAGAGGTGCCAGAGTGAAAGGACGAATTCGGAGATGGGAATGCTATCTCCGAAACAGCTTCATGTGTTATGTGGTTGAGTATAAGGGAGCAAAGGTATGGTATGTTGTCGTAACTGTGGTGGTGTTAAGGTTAGCTGACTTCTAGACCTATTCTGTTAGTGTATTGATGGATTGAATGAGAAGGAAAATGTGATGTCTGGCGAGTGAGAGTCGTAGAGTAGTGTGATCAATGCGCACACTCCTGTAAAGGGGATGCTACCGATCCATAACTAAAACATCATTGAGCTTTATTGATTGATTTGGAGGAACCTCGATGGCAGGCCAGGATCTGACATCATGTGGATGGTTCACACATGTCCTAGAAATGTTGTTATATATAATAAAGGTAAAATATATAAAGAGATACGAATTTCAGTCTGTCACAAGCACAAAGGTGCATTGTATGTTGTAGATTTAGAGTCATCAGTTTCTAAAATTATTATTGTGTTAGTTTGTTAAAGTAGTTTACTATTTAATAACATGTGGTAGGTAATTGTGAGCTGTGTAGATTATTTCTTATTTTTTTGTTAGAACACTTTCAAGGCGTATTAATTTCAGTCTGTCACAAGCACAAAGGTTCACTGTATATTGTAGTTTTAGAATCAACAGTTTCTAATATTTTCACTGTGATAGGATGTTAGAGTAGTCTACTATTTGATATTGTAATTATGAGATGTATAGATTGTTTCTTATTCCTTTTGTATTTTTTTACACTTTCATGTTTTGTATGAGGGACGACAGGTACAATCAATAGCACAAGTGTGGGCCGTATATAGAAAAGGGATAAATGTTGATGTTGTATGTGTAGAAAACTAGGGTGTATGATTTTACGTTTTTTGGAACAAAGATTCTTTTATTACCAATGTATCTAATAGATCATACATGTAATCAATGAGCATTTAAATACTGTAAGAATATTCTTTTGTCTGTAATGTTGCGAGATGCACGGAAGGGTCTGACTGATTGGGTGTCGTAGTGCTGAGGGGCTACACAGAACGCGCCCGTACCACATAAGCCAAGCAGACGTCGGCAACAGAGCCGGTGCGCTCCCCACTCCACTGCCGGTCGGGGTACACTCCACGCGCCCGCTACAGCAGGTCAATGGCCTGGGGCGACACGCACGTACCACTGCCCATTCATAAGTTCTGCCACCCTTAGGACTGGGGAAAGTATCCCGCGGAGGCAACAGCGGGTGGTTTCTTCTGCTCAACGGCTCGCGCTGCGGCACCACGGCAGAATGAACGACGCGCGGCAGAGTCCGGCAGGCATTTTTTACCAGAAACTAGTACTGGACTGTGGAGCTGTGAAACAAGATGACTGCTCGTATGTCTGCATAAGATGGAAAGGGAAGGACTGGTGTTCCCACGTTGTGAGTGGTGGAAAAGATTTTGTCTTTAGCAGACAGGACGATTGTTTTGTTTTGTCTTGACCGCTGAAAGGTGGGATCCATAAGCTTTTGGCAGTGACTTGTTAATTGTGCTTTGTGAATTGTATGTGGGACACTTGGTATACTTAAAGAGGACAGTTGTCGTTTGGTGACTAATTACAGTATGAACGCAAGAAACTAAAGTGGGACATTGACATTTGCATTTGCAGTAAGAGACATCTCTTTAATTGGTGCAGGAATAAGTGCTGTTTGTTGGAACTTACGACTTTTAATTACACCATGATCTGAAAGGACAGAACCGTGGGTAATAGTAGTTGTAGGGCCATTTCTGGAAGACCAGATTCGTGTGGATGGTACTCTGAGAGTGACTATGACATTTGTGTTTAATGTGAGATACAGTTTACTGTTCAGTGCGTGTTCAAAATGCCGATTTGAGTGACCTAAAGACTTTCGTCCGGGTAACCATGGGAGAGCTTTGACACCGAGACAGTGTTTCTAGGAAAACTATCAGCAACTTTTTGACCCCAAGAAAATCACAGAATGAAATGTTTCCTTGTGACTCGCAAGATAGGGAATAATGTATTTGTAATTGTGTAAATTTTTTTATATGTTTCATTCCTGAAGGGACAGCAAGTGTAATTGTATTTCATTAACATTTGTGTTTAGAATAGTTAGTGTTTTTTTGTTTGTTCTGGGTTATCAAGTTCACATAGCATGTTTATTAGAATCTTTGGTACAATGATGCTTTAATTATTAGCCAGTGGCGTAATACTAACGTAATGGCTCTTGTTGCATTGGTCAGTAAGGTTGACACAGGGGACAAAAGTTTGCATTGCACAACAAATATCGGAATTAACTGATGCATTTTGATGTCGTGGACAGTAATGATCTTGTTGGTGTGTTGACTGAAGCCACTTATTTGCATTATCACAGTGGTGGTATTTCACATTAAAGTGTAACGAAGGCTAGTCGAAATGCAAGTTCTTGTCGTCTAAATGTGTAACAACAGAGAAATGAGCAGTAGAGTAAGATACGAGAGCTACTGGTGGATTCAAGCACTTATTGCTAAACTATTTACTGCGTGTATTGATCAAGGTTGATGGACTGACTAGCTCAGCAGCAGTTATTTGTACTGGTCGACAAGGATAAGGTTAAACTCACAGTCGAGTAGTTGTGGCAATTGCTTAAGTGATGATAGTTAATTAGGTATGACATGATGTCTTAGATGAACTATATTAAGTAACCAGTATGTAACTTGTGGTATATTTCATTGTTTTTCTTCTCAGTTTTATTCCTCTGTAGGTTTGATGTATGTTTTAGAGTACTGATATGGAGCCTGACTTCTACGTGTAACTAGTGTACGCAATTTTTTTCTTTTGTTGATTTTGTTTTGTATTTAGACATTGCCGTATAAAGATTATTACAACGCAATTTATGAATGCCGGATTACTTGTTCTGTGTTTGGACGATGAGCTATTTAAAATTTCATGAGTACAATTAGTATTTTTTTTTATTTGTCATACAATTAGAGAAGTTTGGATTACTCATAAAAATAACGAAGATCCCAGTAACTAAGCAAATTTTAATCGCAACATTATTTTTATTTGTATGATGTAATGTTTTATTTGTCATGTGGATTGTTGTAAATTTGTGTGTGTACGTTACTCCGGATTGTGGAGAGTACAATAATACAACAACTGTGTCAATAATTTGGTAAAGTAACAGCATTTGCTCGTCTATTTGAGGTCACCAGGGGCTAAGGTCTCCTCCTGGTTATTTTGATGACTTCCTACATTTGTTCTAATACAGCTTTCTTAAAAAAATGTTCGGAACTACCCTCGCATTGCAAGGATAGTACCGTGCCATTTTTTTCTGCATGGTTAGCCGGTGGTGAAAGGGTACAGTACCGCCCGAGATTGAAAATGGGTACAACATACTTCATTATTTTTGTCAGAACAACACATTTTTTTCTAATAATAACTCAATTTCAATTAATACAGTGAAGCCGGATACCAGTGTGGGAAAGAATGACAATTTATTTATTTAATTGATCACATGTGCACTCCCACAAAATAAATCCCTACATCCAGTTTGGTGAGATCTGTGAAATGAATGAATGTATGGTCGTCTGCTAACCGCAGATAGTGAATGTGAATATTTGATCATCTTTGGGACGATCCTTTGGCCACCTTTGGTGGAACCAAAGAGATGAAACTTACCGGAGCTTTGAGCGCCTGAAATGTGGCTGACCAATACGGTAGCATGGTCTTCCCCCACCTCGACAGAGGTGCGAGATGACCTGAAGAACGGCCATGTTTCAGCACTCTGCCGCTGAATCTTGTGCTGTTAAGACCTGTCTTCGGTGTGCTCCGTAAAGACAAAAGAGTGGAGACATGGTATGCATGTGGAATATTTAAGAGCAGTTTGAAATAATAATTTCTCTATTTCAGGAACTTTTGTGGGGAGAATTAAATGTCAGGCAGGTAATATTAATGGGATCATAGTAATCTTCGGAAGCGACCAACGGTCACAATGAAACCATGTGTAGCAATAAGTTGAAATACTTCCGTGTGCTTAAGTTAAGCTGAATTACTAGCATGTGTACTATAAGTTGAAATATTTAAGAAATGGCGTGTGCAGGACTTGAAATTAGAGACGAGTACTTCCTCGTGGTGAGTACTGTGTGATTCTCAATCTGTGTATGAGACAAAGGATAAAGAGAAGTACTCGTCCATGGTATCAGTTGACTACCCACGTGTGTGATGAATATGCTCTTAATATTACTTTGCATGTTATTTTTCCGTGTGGCGCTTGATTCAAACTATAATACTCTGAGAGAGAAGCAAGGTGAGTCAGCCGTCTATCCAGCAACGCCACTTGGCTTGCATTGCACAGGAAGACGTGCATATATCTCCAGAGTTGATAGTAGGAAAGAAGAACTACGAAGTGGGGCAGTGTCGTGTGAAACTGGGATAAATACTAATTGAAGTGGGAAAGCTGAAAGTGATAGTGTTGTGACTATTTATTGTGTTGAATTCCTTGTTGTAGTGTGGTGTATTTCATGTAATTTGGGTATGTGTGGTTTGCATGGAAGAGTAGTCTGGTATGATTTTTTTTTAGTAATTTAATTGAAAGCTTTGTTGCTTTGGTAAAAATAAAATTGGTTATTTTTGTCGTGACAGAATAAATTACTATTAATCACACCAGATTTGTCGGAGAACAGCAGCAACATGTGTAATTGATCCAGCTTTAAGAAATTCTATTACCTTTTAGCGGAAAATTCGTGCGGTACTCTCCGACGTTAGAAAAGTCGTGGTGTTCCGTTCGAAGCAGGAGGCTGCTGTCTTTTCTCGTTCGCGATATCGAAAATTACTAAAAAAATGAACAGAAATTTTTTTTGGAGGAAGATCGCGCGGAGAAAACAGACGTAAGTTACATGAAAGAAACCTAAGGGACCAACTAATTGGATTTGTACGAACATATAAACGGATCTGAAAGAACTTGGAATAAATACTATAACGATGTCGTCACGACAGCCTCCTGTTCCGACAGAACACACGCTGGATCATAAGCTGCATAAATCTTTTAAACAGGAAAGATTATCACAAGTATAATTAATGAAAATAAGGTTGAGAGATTTTCTTTGAAATTAAATAAACTTCAAGGCTTCAAGTATTATATTATGAAACGGAAACTTACATTAACATGGCCACCCATTGTGGCGGTGGAGCGAATTTTCATGATATACATTCTCGCTTGTTTGTGGCTACATGTATTTTTTAATCACTTAAACTCTTAAAGTTACAATAAAATGATTATATCAGTATGGAGCACAATACTTTTGCGTCCGACTCGCAACACATTCACAGAACAGCTAGAGAGCGGCGCGGCTCCCTGCAGAAGTAAAAATTGGCAATTGTTATTTTGAAACATAGGTGCATCGTTTTTTTTTACTGATCGATAGCAGCGTATAACAGTTTATAGCTATCGTGATATTCTGCGCTTTTCAGGAGCGCGGCAAAGATATCTGGTTACAACATTCATTGGTATATGTTAAAAGTTCGCACATACTGACGCGAATACAGAAAACAAACTTTTACATGTTAAAAATCGTAGTGATAAAGGCTGTAATGTCACAGTAGCTAGGTAGTTGCAGAGGTAGTGGGTTATGCGTGTTCCTTTTGTACTGCTCGGTCTGGAGGAAAGTTTCGTGATGATGATTGTGAGAGTCGAAGTGTGAGATATAATAAAAGATCCACCATCCTATCCAGAAAGTGCACTGTAGCGTTAAATAATTACGAGACCATAGGATAGAGAATCACCAATGTGAAAGCCATGCCCACTGGGCGGAATTTCTCATGTGTTATTGTTGTAGGTTATAGAATTTGTGTGGTTATAGAATTTATCGGAATAAATAAGATAGTGAAGAGAAAAAGATTGGTGGCCTTTTCCTTCGAATTGTATGTCGTCATGATATCCAGAATTTATAATGTGTGCGCCAATCATATTCAGTGCGATGGTCACGTAATGATCAAAGCCGTTGGGTAAGAAAGAAAATGTGGTATTGCCAGTGTGTAGTGAACAGTCAGAGTTGTGTAAATTACTAATAGTCAGATGTGCGTTTCCGTTTCCGTTGCGTAATATTCAGACAGGAGAATAACTTGTAACTTAATTGTGAGTACTAGAGTTTATGTTACTCGATAAATAAGAATGAATCCACACGCTTGGCACCCCACTCATCTTGCAGGCCTGACTGCTTGATGCCACAGTATGAGCAAGGCATGTGGGTGCCTCTCATAATTTCGACCCTGCCTGGATTTTTTGCTGTTAGGGTTTGCCGTTAAGATTTTTTTAATGGAATGTATTGTGATAGCGCTAAGAAGTAAATTTTTTTTTGTTTGCAATTTCTTTCTGGATTGGTGAGGATCTTTTATTTTTTTTATGTAATCGCTTGTTACGCCGTCCAAGGCTGGAAGATCGTTGTATAATTTTTTGCGTAATGTTCATAGTAACTAGGTCGCAGTCGAAAAGTGTAGTCACCATGGAGAATAGTGATTCTGGGGTGAACGTAACAGTGCAGCAGGAAGTTGGTGTCGACTATGGGCTAATGAGCGAGAACGGCAAACACTCGGAAGGGGCTGAATTGTTCAGCGGACCGCGGCTAGGTGATCCTTTATGCGGCGGGCTTTGTCCACAATTGGGGGCTTTTCCCGACGACGTGGGCGAGCTGGGACTAGGTCAGGTATGCAGTGAAAGTGCAGCTACCCTTAGCGAAGGTACGGTTTCTCAGGCGAACGAGGTGAGAGCGTCGAAAGTAGCAAATGACAATGTGCTACTGCAGTTTTTACAGAGGATGGATAGAGATAAGCGATTGGAAGCGATGGATAAAAATAATAAGGAAAGATTGGAAGCAATGGATAAGGGAAATGAAGAGGCAATGAGGAAGCTACACACAGTTATCGATGAGCGTCTGTCCGCAGTTGATAATCGGTTAGATAAGGGGGAGAAGAATCTGGGTGTGTTGAAGCAAGTATGTGACGCCGTGAAAGAAAAAGCCAATAATTTGGAGGTACGAATAATTGCAATAGAGAGTGATATTACAGAACGTAGGGACGTGTTGCCGGATGAGCAAATCAAAGAGGTAGTGGAGGACTTACTTGCAGATAAACAAGGGGCATTAGAAAGCATGGAAGCTCAAGTCACCCGTTAGGAAGTGGCGCTAAATAAACACAGGGATGAAGTTGCGGAGGTAGTGGTCAGAATGAATACTATTAGCGCAGATGTAGAAAAGATCAGTATAAGAGGCGAAACAGGCTCCGACAGTACGCAGCGAGAGGTTTATGCTGACCAGGAGGAGATACAATCACTATTACAGTTTAAAGAGGCACAATTAGAAACAAATGGGAAACATAGGGAAGAACTAGCACAGTTGCAATTAGCGTGCAGAAGCGAAGGTGAAACACCACCAGATAGACTGCAGAGGGAGAGTGAGATAAATTCAAAAAACGAAAATAGGCAGAAATAGGAAGACGAACTCAGAGAGTTAGAAGAACGGTTGTGTCGGATAAAACAGGTGGCAAACCCAACTGGGTATAGTCCAAGGTCGGAAAACATAAATGCAGAAGAAGAATGTAGGAGGCACTTTGTGTCAGTACAAATGTACACTTGTTTTCCGGATCCTGATAATTACCAACATCCATGCCTGTGGCTGTCTCAATTTCAAGATTCATTACCTTCATCGTGGGGACCGCTCCTCAAAATGAAGTTTGTGTGTAACCATTTGAGGGACGAGGCTAGAGCGAAAATGCAGGAAGTTATTAAAGACTGTAGTAGCTACAAGAATTTTTGTGACAAGTTTTTAAATGAATTCTGGTCGAAAAGTAAGCAGGACCAGGTTAAGCAAAGCATATTGATGATGCCAAATTGTAACGAAGGTGGTATAAGGGATCCAGTGTCGTGCTATCAGGAAATGCTGAGACGAAATAGGTATTTGGATGTGCCATACGAAACTGGGGAGCTCATTAGGATCTGTATAACGAAGTTGCCAGTGAGATTGCGCAGAGATATAGTGATAGCAGGCAGAGGCTTCGACGATTCCGCGTCATTTCAGCACTTGTAACATGGAACTGGGCAATGAGAGCAACATTGTGAACGGCGACACGACTCATAGGTCAAACAGAGTCGAGGATAGGAACGGCAGAAACTATCAGAATGACAGGAGAGCATGGAATCAGAGGAATGACGGAAATGGAACATGGCGAGGAAATAGGGGGCAGAATTCATGGGGATATCGACCGGCAAACCGGGAAAATAGAAGATGGGACAGAGATGGAAGAAGAAGGGAAAATGGAAATGATGAGTGAAGAGAGGATAGGCAGTCATTGGGTTCACGACAGGACAATCACTGTCACAATGACGGAGGGACAAGAAGGTGACTACATGATAGACAGGAACAAACCAGGACTATTAATGATGTAAATATTAGGTATATCGATTACGGAAAACTAAGGGAGAATCTGTTAGAGGAGGTAGGAGATGTGGGGAGTGAAGTCCATCCAATAATTAGCGTAGAAATAAATAATATAATCGTACCTTGTGTCATCGACACAGGCAGTGTAATGAGTGTTTTGAGGGAAGATGTGTTTAAGTGCTGTAGTCTTACAAAACCATGGCCAACGTTGCCATTGCAAAGGACAACAGTGAGAGGGGCAGTTACAGGAAAGGGAATTGAGGTGAAGTTACAAGCGCAGGTAGACTTTGTGTGCCAGGCGAAGAAGTTTAGTACAGTGTTCATGATTGTGTCATCTATAACTGTTGAAGGGATATTAGGAGTTAATTTTTTGAACCAATATAAAGCAGTCGTTAACATGAGAAATGGTTCGATGGAGTTGAAACGAGATTCGGAGGAAATTACATTAAGATTCAACGATTGCTTATATGCTAAAGATAACGCACACTTAGCATTATGTCTGGCGGTAAAGTCCGGTAGACAGGCACAGAATACGGGGTTCGAACAAGAGAAGAAGGAAATACATAAATGTTTGGAGGTGGAGATCAGGGAGAAAATTTGGCATTTACGAGGGACCACGGTCTATGGGGAATTGCAGAAAATTTTATACGAGAATAGAAAGGTATTTAAACATGCTGCGGGTACAATAAGAAATTTTATGTATAGATTCAAGGTCAAGCCACATAAACAGTTTAGGGCCCAAGTGTACCCGATACCTGTTGTGTACAAAGAAAGGATGGAAGCTGAGATCGAAAGCATGCTACAACAAGGAATTATCGAACCAGCATCCAGTCCGTATAACAGCCCTTTAGTTTGTGTTGAAAAAAAAGGATGGGTCAATTAGATTAGTTTTGGACGCAAGAAGGATTAATAAGATAATAGAGCCAGAGACAGATCGGCCGCTGACACTTGACGAATTGCTACAAAAGTTCCACGGGATCAGAGTTCTCAGCTCAGTTGATTTGAGAATGAGTTTCTGGCAGGTGGAGTTAGATAGCGGGTGTAGAAAATACACTGTTTTCTTGTGCTACGGGAAATCGTATCAATTCCGGAAACTACTATTTGGGTTAAATGTATCATCCGCGGCATTTATCAGAGCGCTAAATACTGTCATGCCTAATGAAATAAAAGATAAGGTAACACAGTACGTGGATGATGTACTGATAGCCGAAAGAAACTGGGAAGACCACAATAGAACGTTAAGCATATTGCTCGGTGCACTGGAGAGACATGGGGTGACCGTGAATTTGGGAAAGTCAGAATTTGGACGAAAAGAAATCGAGTTTCTAGGTCACATTGTGACACCAGAGGGAATAAGACCAAATCCAGACAAACTCGAAGCAATCAGAGATTTTCCGGTGCCGAGATCAAAACGTCAGCTACGGGGTTATTTAGGATTAATCAATTTTTACATGAGATTCATTAAGATTGGGGGTGCATCGACACCCAGACTATGTCAGCTGACTGGAAAGAAAACGGTATGGAATTGGGACCCTGTCGCGCAGGAAGAATATGAGGCGTTAAAGAAGGCACTGCTATCGGCACCTCTTCTCGGGCATCCAGACCTAGGGAAAGAGTTTTGTATGACCACGGACAGTTCCCGTAGTGGACTTGGGGTAACATTGCTCCAAGAGCAAGAGCAAGGAGGAGAAGTAATACAACAACCTATTACATTTGCGAGCCGAGTGCTTAGCAAAGCTGAGAGAAATTACACGGTAACTGAGCTTGAAGCTTTGGCAATAGTATGGGGTTTTAGTAAGTTTAGATACTATTTGTATGGGAGGCATATTAAAATCTATACTGACTACAAGTCACTACAGTTTCTGATGTCGGCCAAACTTAACCATAGACGACTCGCTAGGTGGGCACTCTATTTACAGGAGTTTCAGTTTTCGGTCATGTATATTCCTGGGCCACAGAATATAGTGGCAGATGCGTTGTCAAGGACCCCAGTAGGTCATGGCCAATGCTTTGATGTGGAGGTAAATGAGAACAGATATGATATATTGTATATGCAGGGCGTGCCGTTCGAGAAATAGATAGGGGCGGTACTCACAAATATCGCGAAAGAGCAGGATAAAGACGCGTCATGGAGAATGGTGAAGGACAGAATTAGAGCGAACTTAGATGCCAATATAGCGCGCTTTTATACAATTCAGAACGGGGTTCTTTTCTACCGTAGAAATCCGAACACACAGGACTGGGTGTTGTGTATACCAAATGAAATAGTCAACAAGTTGATCTGGTACACGCACCTAAGTTATGGGCATTACGGGGCAAGGAAATGCTGTAAGAAGTTAAGGGAATCAGTTTATTTCATTAGTATGGAGAGGAGGATCAAGAACGTGCTTGGTAGTTGCAAATTGTGCCAGAAGGCAAAATCGTTAACTATCTCATGCAAAGCACCGCTTTTTCCGATAGTGCCAGGTAGATTGAGGGAATTCGGAGCAACAGATTTGTTTGGCCCGCTACCTAAGTCAGTGCAAGGATATAGATATGTTTTAGTAGCAGTGGAATTGGTGTCGAAGTATGTGACTTTTACCGCATTGAAACGTGCGACGGGAAGGACAGTAGCAGCAGCAATCGTTAAAAACTTTTTGCGAGAAGTAGCAACTGTAGAAAAGTTCATAGCTGACAATGGACCACAATATAGATCCAGACAATGGCTAACCACACTGAAGAGAAGAAGGACAAAACCGGTGTTCATATCCCGATACCATGCTGCAAGTAACCCCAGTGAAAGAGTGGTAAAAGAACTGGGAAAGTTGTGTAAGATCTATTGCCATAGGCAACATAGAAGTTGGAGTATTTTTCTCAAAGATTTTCAGGACATCCTCAATGAGCTACCACATGGAGCAACTAGTTTATCACCAATTATGGTACTAAAGAATGAACTACCACCAGATCGAGTCAGGGAGCTGGTAGATTTTCCGCGATCAGGAAAGCAGAGGCACACAGAAATTGTCAAGGTTGCGATAGAGGGTATTAAGAAAGCAGCGAAGGATAGGCAGGAGAAGCAGAAAGGAAAGATCCTTAAGATCGAATTAGCAGTAGGAGACAAGGTTCTAATTAAAACTCATTGATTATCAAAGAAGCACAGATTCCTAACTAGCAAATTCTTTAC
>NW_026045855.1:0-44702 GCF_023898315.1 Schistocerca nitens
TCAGTGTTGCATCGTCACTGTGAACGCCCAAGGGTTACAGTGAACCTGCAGTGGTTCATCGGAAACTATTACTGAACTCATAGGATCGGTTCCAATCACAGACCGCTTGAAGTATTACTCACTTGGACAGAAGTCGGCATCGTGCCTGTTGTATTCAATTCCGATAAAATATCAGTGTTGCATCGTCACTGTGAACGTCCAAGGGTTACAGTGAACCTGCAGTGGTTCAGTGGTTCATCGGAAACTATTACTGAACTCATAGGATCGGTTCCAAACACAGACCGCATGAAGTATTACTCACTTGGACAGAAGTCAGCATCGTGCCTGTTGTATTCAATTCTGATACAATATCAGTGTTGCATCGTCACTGTGAACGTCCAAGGGTTACAGTGAACCTGCAGTGGTTCATCGGAAACTATTACTGAACTCATAGGATCGGTTCCAAACACAGACCGCTTGAAGTATTACTCAATTGGCCAGAAGTCGGCATCGTGCCTGTTGTATTCAATTCCGATACAATATCAGTGTTGCATCGTCACTGTGAACGTCCAAGGGTTACAGTGAACTTGCAGTGGTTCATCGGAAACTATTACTGAACTCATAGGATCGGTTCCAAACACAGACCGCTTGAAGTATTACTCACTTGGACAGAAGTCGGCATCATGCCTGATGTATTCAGTTCCGATACAATATCAGTGTTGCATTGTCACTGTGAAGGGCCAGGGTTACAGTGAACCTGCAGTGGTTCATCGGAAACTATTACTGAACTCATAGGATCGGTTCCAAACACAGACCGCTTGAAGTATTACTCACTTGGACAGAAGTCGGCATCATGCCTGATGTATTCAGTTCCGATACAATATCAGTGTTGCATCGTCACTGTGAACGTCCAAGGGTTACAGTGAACCCGCAGTGGTTCAGTGGTTCATCGGAAACTATTACTGAACTCATAGGATCGTTTCCAAACACAAACCGCTTGAAGTATTACTTACGTGGACAGAAGTCGGCATCGTGCCTGTTGTATTCAATTCCGATACAATATCAGTGTTCCATCGTCACTGTGAACGTCCAAGGGTTACAGTGAACCTGCAGTGGTTCATCAGAAACTATTACTGAACTCATAGGATCGGTTCCAAACACAGACCGCTTGAAGTATTACTCACTTGGGCAGAAGTTGGCATCGTGCCTGTTGTATTCAATTCCGATACAATATCAGTGTTGCATCGTCACTGTGAACGTCCAAGGGTTACAGTTAACCTGCAGTGGTTCATCAGAAACTATTACTGAACTCATAGGATCGGTTCCAAACACAGACCGCTTGAAGTATTACTCAATTGGACAAAAGTCGGCATCGTGCCTGTTGTATTCAATTCCGATACAATGTCACTGTTGCATCGTCACTGTGAACGCCCAAGGGTTACAGTGAACCTGCAGTGGTTCATCGGAAACTATTACTGAACTCATAGGATCGGTTCCAAACACAGACCGCTTGAAGTATTACTCACTTGGACAGAAGTCGGCATCATGCCTGATGTATTCAATTCCGATACAATATCAGTGTTGCACCGTCACTGCGAAGGTCCAGGGGTTACAGTGAACCTGCAGTGGTTCATCGGAAACTATTACTGAACTCATAGGATCTGTTCCAAACACAGACCGCTTGAAGTATTACTCACTTGGACAGATGTCGGCATCGTGCCTGTTGTATTCAATTCCGATACAATATCAGTGTTGCATCGTCACTGTGAACGTCCAGGGGTTACAGCGAACCTGCAGTGGTTCATCGGAAACTATTACTGAACTCATTGGATCGGTTCCAATCTCAGACCGCTTGAAGTATTACTCACTTGGACAGAAGTCGGCATCGTGCCTGTTGTATTCAATTCCGATACAATATCAGTGTTGCATCGTCACTGTGATCGTAATGGGTTACAGTGAACCTGCAGAGGTTCATCGGAAACTATTACTGAACTCATAGGATCGGTTCCAAACACAGACGGCTTGAGGAATTACTCACTTGGACAGAAGTCGGCATCGTGCCTGTTGTATTCAATTCCTATACAATATCAGTGTTGCATCGTCACTGTGAACATCCAAGGGTTACAGTGAACCTGTAGTGGTTCATCAAAAACTATTACTGAACTCATAGGTTCGGTTCCAAACACAGACCACTTGAAGTATTACTCACTTGGACAGAAGCCGGCATCGTGCCTGTTGTATTCAATTCCGATACAATATCAGTGTTGCATCGCCAATGTGAACGTCCAAGGGGTACAGTAAACCTGCAGTGGTTCATCGGAAACTATTACTGAACTCATAGGATCTGTTCCAAACACAGACCGCTTGAAGGATTACTTACTTGAACAGAAGTCAGCATCGTGCCTGTTGTATTCAATTCCGATACAATATCTGTGTTGCATCGTCACTGTGAACGTCCAAGGGTTACAGTGAACCTGCAGTGGTTCATCAGAAACTATTACTGAACTCATAGGATCGGTTCCAAACACAGACCGCTTGAAGTATTACTCACTTGGACAGAAGTCGGCATCGTGCCTGTTGTATTCAATTCCGATACAATATCAGTGTTGCATCGTCACTGTGAACGTCCAAGGGTTACAGTGAACCTGCAGTGGTTCATCGGAAACTATTACTGAACTCATAGGATCGGTTTCAAACACAGACCGGTTGAAGTATTACTCACTTGGACAGAAGTCGGCATCGTGCCTGTTGTATTCAATTCCGATACAATATCAGTGTTGCATCGTCACTGTGAACGTCCAAGGGTTACAGTGAACCTGCAGTGCTTCATCGGAAACTATTCCTGAACTTATAGGATCGGTTCCAAACACAGACCACTTGAAGTATTACTCACTTGGGCAGAGGTTGGCATCGTGCCTGTTGTATCCAATTCCGATACAATATCAGTGTTGCATCGTCACTGTGAACGTCCAAGGGTTACAGTGAACCTGCAGTGGTTCATCGGAAACTATTACTGAACTCATAGGATCGGTTCCAAACACAGACCGCTTGAAGTATTACTCACTTGGACAGAAGTCGGCATCGTACCTGATGTATTCAATTCCGATACAATATCACTGTTGCATCGTCACTGTGAACGTCCAGGGGTTACAGTGAACCTGCAGTGGTTCATCGGAATCTATTACTGAACTCATAGGATCTGTTCAAAACACAGACCGCTTGAAGTATTACTCACTTGGACAGAGGTCGGCATCGTGCCTGTTGTATTCAATTCCGATACAATATCAGTGTTGCATCGTCACTGTGAACGTCCAAGGGTTACAGTGAACCTGCAGTGGTTCATCGGAAACTATTACTGAACTCATAGGATCGGTTCCAAACACAGACCGCTTGAAGTATTACTCACTTGGACAGAAGTCGGCATCATGCCTGATGTATTCAATTCCGATACAATATCAGTGTTGCACCGTCACTGCGAAGGTCCAGGGGTTACAGTGAACCTGCAGTGGTTCATCGGAAACTATTACTGAACTCATAGGATCTGTTCCAAACACAGACCGCTTGAAGTATTACTCACTTGGACAGATGTCGGCATCGTGCATGTTGTATTCAATTCCGATACAATATCAGTGTTGCATCGTCACTGTGAACGTCCAGGGGTTACAGCGAACCTGCAGTGGTTCATCGGAAACTATTACTGAACTCATTGGATCGGTTCCAATCACAGACCGCTTGAAGTATTACTCACTTGGACAGAAGTCGGCATCGTGCCTGTTGTATTCAATTCCGATACAATATCAGTGTTGCATCGTCACTGTGAACGTCCAAGGGTTACAGTTAACCTGCAGTGGTTCATCGGAAACTATTACTGAACTCATTGAATCAGTTCCAAACACAGACCGCTTGAAGTATTACTCACTTGGACAGAAGTCAGCATCGTGCCTGTTGTATTCAACTCTGATACAATATCAGTGTTGCATCGTCACTGTGAACGTCCAAGGGTTACAGTGAACCTGCAGTGGTTCTTCGGAAACTATTACTGAACTCATAGGATCGGTTCCAAACACAGACCGCTTGAAGTATTACTCACTTGGGCAGAAGTTGTCATCGTGCCTGTTGTATTCAATTCCGATACAATATCAGTGTTGCATCGTCACTGTGAACGTCCAAGGGTTACAGTGAACCTGCAGTGGTTCATCGGAAACTATTACTGAACTCATAGGATCGGTTCCAAACACAGACTGCTTGAAGTATTACTCAATTGGACAGAAGTCGGCATCGTGCCTGTTGTATTCAATTCCGATACAATATCAGTGTTGCATCGTCACTGTGAACGTCCAAGGGTTACAGTGAACCTGCAGTGGTTCATCAGAAACTATTACTGAACTCATAGGATCGGTTCCAAACACAGACCGCTTGAAGTATTACTCACTTGGACAGAAGTCGGAATCATGCCTGATGTATTCAATTCCGATACAATATCAGAGTTGCATCGTCACTGTGAAGGTCCAGGGGTTACAGTGAACCTGCAGTGGTTCATCGGAAACTATTACTGAACTCATAGGATCGGTTCCAAACACAGACCGCTTGAAGTATTACTCACTTGGACAGAAGTCGGCATCATGCCTGATGTATTCAGTTCCGATACAATATCAGTGTTGCATCGTCACTGTGAACGTCCAAGGGTTACAGTGAACCTGCAGTGGTTCATCGGAAACGATTACTGAACTCATAGGATCGGTTCCAAACACAGACCGCTTGAAGTATTACTCAATTGACCAGAAGTCGGCATCGTGCCTGTTGTATTCAATTCCGATACAATATCAGTGTTGCATCGTCACTGTGAACGTCCAACGGTTACAGTGAACTTGCAGTGGTTCATCGGAAACTATTACTGAACTCATAGGATCGGTTCCAAACACAGACCGCTTGAAGTATTACTCACTTGGACAGAAGTCGGCATCATGCCTGATGTATTCAGTTCCGATACAATATCAGTGTTGCATTGTCACTGTGAAGGGCCAGGGTTACAGTGAACCTGCAGTGGTTCATCGGAAACTATTACTGAACTCATAGGATCGGTTCCAAACACAGACCGCTTGAAGTATTACTCACTTGGACAGAAGTCGGCATCATGCCTGATGTATTCAGTTCCGATACAATATCAGTGTTGCATCGTCACTGTGAACGTCCAAGGGTTACAGTGAACCCGCAGTGGTTCAGTGGTTCATCGGAAACTATTACTGAACTCATAGGATCGTTTCCAAACACAAACCGCTTGAAGTATTACTTACGTGGACAGAAGTCGGCATCGTGCCTGTTGTATTCAATTCCGATACAATATCAGTGTTCCATCGTCACTGTGAACGTCCAAGGGTTACAGTGAACCTGCAGTGGTTCATCAGAAACTATTACTGAACTCATAGGATCGGTTCCAAACACAGACCGCTTGAAGTATTACTCACTTGGGCAGAAGTTGGCATCGTGCCTGTTGTATTCAATTCCGATATAATATCAGTGTTGCATCGTCACTGTGAACGTCCAAGGGTTACAGTGAACCTGCAGTGGTTCATCAGAAACTATTACTGAACTCATAGGATCGGTTCCAAACACAGACCGCTTGAAGTATTACTCAATTGGACAAAAGTCGGCATCGTGCCTGTTGTATTCAATTCCGATACAATGTCACTGTTGCATCGTCACTGTGAACGCCCAAGGGTTACAGTGAACCTGCAGTGGTTCATCGGAAACTATTACTGAACTCATAGGATCGGTTCCAAACACAGACCGCTTGAAGTATTACTCACTTGGACAGAAGTCGGCATCATGCCTGATGTATTCAATTCCGATACAATATCAGTGTTGCACCGTCACTGCGAAGGTCCAGGGGTTACAGTGAACCTGCAGTGGTTCATCGGAAACTATTACTGAACTCATAGGATCTGTTCCAAACACAGACCGCTTGAAGTATTACTCACTTGGACAGATGTCGGCATCGTGCCTGTTGTATTCAATTCCGATACAATATCAGTGTTGCATCGTCACTGTGAACGTCCAGGGGTTACAGCGAACCTGCAGTGGTTCATCGGAAACTATTACTGAACTCATTGGATCGGTTCCAATCTCAGACCGCTTGAAGTATTACTCACTTGGACAGAAGTCGGCATCGTGCCTGTTGTATTCAATTCCGATACAATATCAGTGTTGCATCGTCACTGTGATCGTAATGGGTTACAGTGAACCTGCAGAGGTTCATCGGAAACTATTACTGAACTCATAGGATCGGTTCCAAACACAGACCGCTTGAAGTATTACTCAATTGGACAAAAGTCGGCATCGTGCCTGTTGTATTCAATTCCGATACAATGTCACTGTTGCATCGTCACTGTGAACGCCCAAGGGTTACAGTGAACCTGCAGTGGTTCATCGGAAACTATTACTGAACTCATAGGATCGGTTCCAAACACAGACCGCTTGAAGTATTACTCACTTGGACAGAAGTCGGAATCATGCCTGATGTATTCATTTCCGATACAATATCAGAGTTGCATCGTCACTGTGAAGGTCCAGGGGTTACAGTGAACCTGCAGTGGTTCATCGGAAACTATTACTGAACTCATAGGATCGGTTCCAATCACAGACCGCTTGAAGTATTACTCACTTGGACAGAAGTCGGCATCGTGCCTGTTGTATTCAATTCCGATAAAATATCAGTGTTGCATCGTCACTGTGAACGTCCAAGGGTTACAGTGAACCTGCAGTGGTTCAGTGGTTCATCGGAAACTATTACTGAACTCATAGGATCGGTTCCAAACACAGACCGCATAAAGTATTACTCACTTGGACAGAAGTCAGCATCGTGCCTGTTGTATTCAATTCTGATACAATATCAGTGTTGCATCGTCACTGTGAACGTCCAAGGGTTACAGTGAACCTGCAGTGGTTCATCGGAAACTATTACTGAACTCATAGGATCGGTTCCAAACACAGACCGCTTGAAGTATTACTCAATTGGACAGAAGTCGGCATCGTGCCTGTTGTATTCAATTCCGATACAATATCAGTGTTGCATCGTCACTGTGAACGTCCAAGGGTTACAGTGAACCTGCAGTGGTTCATCGGAAACTATTACTGAACTCATAGGATCGGTTCCAAACACAGACCGCTTGAAGTATTACTCACTTGGACAGAAGTCGGCATCATGCCTGATGTATTCAGTTCCGATACAATATCAGTGTTGCATTGTCACTGTGAAGGGCCAGGGTTACAGTGAAACTGCAGTGGTTCATCGGAAACTATTACTGAACTCATAGGATCGGTTCCAAACACAGACCGCTTGAAGTATTACTCACTTGGACAGAAGTCGGCATCATGCCTGATGTATTCAGTTCCGATACAATATCAGTGTTGCATCGTCACTGTGAACGCCCAAGGGTTACAGTGAACCTGCAGTGGTTCATCGGAAACTATTACTGAACTCATAGGATCGGTTCCAAACACAGACCGCTTGAAGTATTACTCACTTGGACAGAAGTCGGCATCATGCCTGATGTATTCAATTCCGATACAATATCAGTGTTGCACCGTCACTGCGAAGGTCCAGGGGTTACAGTGAACCTGCAGTGGTTCATCGGAAACTATTACTGAACTCATAGGATCTGTTCCAAACACAGACCGCTTGAAGTATTACTCACTTGGACAGATGTCAGCATCGTGCCTGTTGTATTCAATTCCGATACAATATCAGTGTTGCATCGTCACTGTGAACGTCCAGGGGTTACAGCGAACCTGCAGTGGTTCATCGGAAACTATTACTGAACTCATTGGATCGGTTCCAATCACAGACCGCTTGAAGTATTACTCACTTGGACAGAAGTCGGCATCGTGCCTGTTGTATTCAATTTCGATACAATATCAGTGTTGCATCGTCACTGTGAACGTCCAAGGGTTACAGTTAACCTGCAGTGGTTCATCGGAAACTATTACTGAACTCATTGAATCAGTTCCAAACACAGACCGCTTGAAGTATTACTCACTTGGACAGAAGTCAGCATCGTGCCTGTTGTATTCAACTCTGATACAATATCAGTGTTGCATCGTCACTGTGAACGTCCAAGGGTTACAGTGAACCTGCAGTGGTTCTTCGGAAACTATTACTGAACTCATAGGATCGGTTCCAAACACAGACCGCTTGAAGTATTACTCACTTGGGCAGAAGTTGTCATCGTGCCTGTTGTATTCAATTCCGATACAATATCAGTGTTGCATCGTCACTGTGAACGTCCAAGGGTTACAGTGAACCTGCAGTGGTTCATCGGAAACTATTACTGAACTCATAGGATCGGTTCCAAACACAGACCGCTTGAAGTATTACTCAATTGGTCAGAAGTCGGCATCGTGCCTGTTGTATTCAATTCCGATACAATATCAGTGTTGCATCGTCACTGTGAACGTCCAAGGGTTACAGTGAACTTGCAGTGGTTCATCGGAAACTATTACTGAACTCATAGGATCGGTTCCAAACACAGACCGCTTGAAGTATTACTCACTTGGACAGAAGTCGGCATCATGCCTGATGTATTCAGTTCCGATACAATATCAGTGTTGCATTGTCACTGTGAAGGGCCAGGGTTACAGTGAACCTGCAGTGGTTCATCGGAAACTATTACTGAACTCATAGGATCGGTTCCAAACACAGACCGCTTGAAGTATTACTCACTTGGACAGAAGTCGGCATCATGCCTGATGTATTCAGTTCCGATACAATATCAGTGTTGCATCGTCACTGTGAACGTCCAAGGGTTACAGTGAACCCGCAGTGGTTCAGTGGTTCATCGGAAACTATTACTGAACTCATAGGATCGTTTCCAAACACAAACCGCTTGAAGTATTACTTACGTGGACAGAAGTCGGCATCGTGCCTGTTGTATTCAATTCCGATACAATATCAGTGTTCCATCGTCACTGTGAACGTCCAAGGGTTACAGTGAACCTGCAGTGGTTCATCAGAAACTATTACTGAACTCATAGGATCGGTTCCAAACACAGACCGCTTGAAGTATTACTCACTTGGGCAGAAGTTGGCATCGTGCCTGTTGTATTCAATTCCGATACAATATCAGTGTTGCATCGTCACTGTGAACGTCCAAGGGTTACAGTTAACCTGCAGTGGTTCATCAGAAACTATTACTGAACTCATAGGATCGGTTCCAAACACAGACCGCTTGAAGTATTACTCAATTGGACAAAAGTCGGCATCGTGCCTGTTGTATTCAATTCCGATACAATGTCACTGTTGCATCGTCACTGTGAACGCCCAAGGGTTACAGTGAACCTGCAGTGGTTCATCGGAAACTATTACTGAACTCATAGGATCGGTTCCAAACACAGACCGCTTGAAGTATTACTCACTTGGACAGAAGTCGGCATCATGCCTGATGTATTCAATTCCGATACAATATCAGTGTTGCACCGTCACTGCGAAGGTCCAGGGGTTACAGTGAACCTGCAGTGGTTCATCGGAAACTGTTACTGAACTCATAGGATCTGTTCCAAACACAGACCGCTTGAAGTATTACTCACTTGGACAGATGTCGGCATCGTGCCTGTTGTATTCAATTCCGATACAATATCAGTGTTGCATCGTCACTGTGAACGTCCAGGGGTTACAGCGAACCTGCAGTGGTTCATCGGAAACTATTACTGAACTCATTGGATCGGTTCCAATCTCAGACCGCTTGAAGTATTACTCACTTGGACAGAAGTCGGCATCGTGCCTGTTGTATTCAATTCCGATACAATATCAGTGTTGCATCGTCACTGTGATCGTAATGGGTTACAGTGAACCTGCAGAGGTTCATCGGAAACTATTACTGAACTCATAGGATCGGTTCCAAACACAGACGGCTTGAGGAATTACTCACTTGGACAGAAGTCGGCATCGTGCCTGTTGTATTCAATTCCTATACAATATCAGTGTTGCATCGTCACTGTGAACATCCAAGGGTTACAGTGAACCTGTAGTGGTTCATCAAAAACTATTACTGAACTCATAGGTTCGGTTCCAAACACAGACCACTTGAAGTATTACTCACTTGGACAGAAGCCGGCATCGTGCCTGTTGTATTCAATTCCGATACAATATCAGTGTTGCATCGCCAATGTGAACGTCCAAGGGGTACAGTAAACCTGCAGTGGTTCATCGGAAACTATTACTGAACTCATAGGATCTGTTCCAAACACAGACCGCTTGAAGGATTACTTACTTGAACAGAAGTCAGCATCGTGCCTGTTGTATTCAATTCCGATACAATATCTGTGTTGCATCGTCACTGTGAACGTCCAAGGGTTACAGTGAACCTGCAGTGGTTCATCAGAAACTATTACTGAACTCATAGGATCGGTTCCAAACACAGACCGCTTGAAGTATTACTCACTTGGACAGAAGTCGGCATCGTGCCTGTTGTATTCAATTCCGATACAATATCAGTGTTGCATCGTCACTGTGAACGTCCAAGGGTTACAGTGAACCTGCAGTGGTTCATCGGAAACTATTACTGAACTCATAGGATCGGTTTCAAACACAGACCGGTTGAAGTATTACTCACTTGGACAGAAGTCGGCATCGTGCCTGTTGTATTCAATTCCGATACAATATCAGTGTTGCATCGTCACTGTGAACGTCCAAGGGTTACAGTGAACCTGCAGTGCTTCATCGGAAACTATTCCTGAACTTATAGGATCGGTTCCAAACACAGACCACTTGAAGTATTACTCACTTGGGCAGAGGTTGGCATCGTGCCTGTTGTATCCAATTCCGATACAATATCAGTGTTGCATCGTCACTGTGAACGTCCAAGGGTTACAGTGAACCTGCAGTGGTTCATCGGAAACTATTACTGAACTCATAGGATCGGTTCCAAACACAGACCGCTTGAAGTATTACTCACTTGGACAGAATTCGGCATCGTACCTGATGTATTCAATTCCGATACAATATCACTGTTGCATCGTCACTGTGAACGTCCAGGGGTTACAGTGAACCTGCAGTGGTTCATCGGAATCTATTACTGAACTCATAGGATCTGTTCAAAACACAGACCGCTTGAAGTATTACTCACTTGGACAGAGGTCGGCATCGTGCCTGTTGTATTCAATTCCGATACAATATCAGTGTTGCATCGTCACTGTGAACGTCCAAGGGTTACAGTGAACCTGCAGTGGTTCATCGGAAACTATTACTGAACTCATAGGATCGGTTCCAAACACAGACCGCTTGAAGTATTACTCACTTGGACAGAAGTCGGCATCATGCCTGATGTATTCAATTCCGATACAATATCAGTGTTGCACCGTCACTGCGAAGGTCCAGGGGTTACAGTGAACCTGCAGTGGTTCATCGGAAACTATTACTGAACTCATAGGATCTGTTCCAAACACAGACCGCTTGAAGTATTACTCACTTGGACAGATGTCGGCATCGTGCATGTTGTATTCAATTCCGATACAATATCAGTGTTGCATCGTCACTGTGAACGTCCAGGGGTTACAGCGAACCTGCAGTGGTTCATCGGAAACTATTACTGAACTCATTGGATCGGTTCCAATCACAGACCGCTTGAAGTATTACTCACTTGGACAGAAGTCGGCATCGTGCCTGTTGTATTCAATTCCGATACAATATCAGTGTTGCATCGTCACTGTGAACGTCCAAGGGTTACAGTTAACCTGCAGTGGTTCATCGGAAACTATTACTGAACTCATTGAATCAGTTCCAAACACAGACCGCTTGAAGTATTACTCACTTGGACAGAAGTCAGCATCGTGCCTGTTGTATTCAACTCTGATACAATATCAGTGTTGCATCGTCACTGTGAACGTCCAAGGGTTACAGTGAACCTGCAGTGGTTCTTCGGAAACTATTACTGAACTCATAGGATCGGTTCCAAACACAGACCGCTTGAAGTATTACTCACTTGGGCAGAAGTTGTCATCGTGCCTGTTGTATTCAATTCCGATACAATATCAGTGTTGCATCGTCACTGTGAACGTCCAAGGGTTACAGTGAACCTGCAGTGGTTCATCGGAAACTATTACTGAACTCATAGGATCGGTTCCAAACACAGACTGCTTGAAGTATTACTCAATTGGACAGAAGTCGGCATCGTGCCTGTTGTATTCAATTCCGATACAATATCAGTGTTGCATCGTCACTGTGAACGTCCAAGGGTTACAGTGAACCTGCAGTGGTTCATCAGAAACTATTACTGAACTCATAGGATCGGTTCCAAACACAGACCGCTTGAAGTATTACTCACTTGGACAGAAGTCGGAATCATGCCTGATGTATTCAATTCCGATACAATATCAGAGTTGCATCGTCACTGTGAAGGTCCAGGGGTTACAGTGAACCTGCAGTGGTTCATCGGAAACTATTACTGAACTCATAGGATCGGTTCCAAACACAGACCGCTTGAAGTATTACTCACTTGGACAGAAGTCGGCATCATGCCTGATGTATTCAGTTCCGATACAATATCAGTGTTGCATCGTCACTGTGAACGTCCAAGGGTTACAGTGAACCTGCAGTGGTTCATCGGAAACGATTACTGAACTCATAGGATCGGTTCCAAACACAGACCGCTTGAAGTATTACTCAATTGACCAGAAGTCGGCATCGTGCCTGTTGTATTCAATTCCGATACAATATCAGTGTTGCATCGTCACTGTGAACGTCCAACGGTTACAGTGAACTTGCAGTGGTTCATCGGAAACTATTACTGAACTCATAGGATCGGTTCCAAACACAGACCGCTTGAAGTATTACTCACTTGGACAGAAGTCGGCATCATGCCTGATGTATTCAGTTCCGATACAATATCAGTGTTGCATTGTCACTGTGAAGGGCCAGGGTTACAGTGAACCTGCAGTGGTTCATCGGAAACTATTACTGAACTCATAGGATCGGTTCCAAACACAGACCGCTTGAAGTATTACTCACTTGGACAGAAGTCGGCATCATGCCTGATGTATTCAGTTCCGATACAATATCAGTGTTGCATCGTCACTGTGAACGTCCAAGGGTTACAGTGAACCCGCAGTGGTTCAGTGGTTCATCGGAAACTATTACTGAACTCATAGGATCGTTTCCAAACACAAACCGCTTGAAGTATTACTTACGTGGACAGAAGTCGGCATCGTGCCTGTTGTATTCAATTCCGATACAATATCAGTGTTCCATCGTCACTGTGAACGTCCAAGGGTTACAGTGAACCTGCAGTGGTTCATCAGAAACTATTACTGAACTCATAGGATCGGTTCCAAACACAGACCGCTTGAAGTATTACTCACTTGGGCAGAAGTTGGCATCGTGCCTGTTGTATTCAATTCCGATATAATATCAGTGTTGCATCGTCACTGTGAACGTCCAAGGGTTACAGTGAACCTGCAGTGGTTCATCAGAAACTATTACTGAACTCATAGGATCGGTTCCAAACACAGACCGCTTGAAGTATTACTCAATTGGACAAAAGTCGGCATCGTGCCTGTTGTATTCAATTCCGATACAATGTCACTGTTGCATCGTCACTGTGAACGCCCAAGGGTTACAGTGAACCTGCAGTGGTTCATCGGAAACTATTACTGAACTCATAGGATCGGTTCCAAACACAGACCGCTTGAAGTATTACTCACTTGGACAGAAGTCGGCATCATGCCTGATGTATTCAATTCCGATACAATATCAGTGTTGCACCGTCACTGCGAAGGTCCAGGGGTTACAGTGAACCTGCAGTGGTTCATCGGAAACTATTACTGAACTCATAGGATCTGTTCCAAACACAGACCGCTTGAAGTATTACTCACTTGGACAGATGTCGGCATCGTGCCTGTTGTATTCAATTCCGATACAATATCAGTGTTGCATCGTCACTGTGAACGTCCAGGGGTTACAGCGAACCTGCAGTGGTTCATCGGAAACTATTACTGAACTCATTGGATCGGTTCCAATCTCAGACCGCTTGAAGTATTACTCACTTGGACAGAAGTCGGCATCGTGCCTGTTGTATTCAATTCCGATACAATATCAGTGTTGCATCGTCACTGTGATCGTAATGGGTTACAGTGAACCTGCAGAGGTTCATCGGAAACTATTACTGAACTCATAGGATCGGTTCCAAACACAGACGGCTTGAGGAATTACTCACTTGGACAGAAGTCGGCATCGTGCCTGTTGTATTCAATTCCTATACAATATCAGTGTTGCATCGTCACTGTGAACATCCAAGGGTTACAGTGAACCTGTAGTGGTTCATCAAAAACTATTACTGAACTCATAGGTTCGGTTCCAAACACAGACCACTTGAAGTATTACTCACTTGGACAGAAGCCGGCATCGTGCCTGTTGTATTCAATTCCGATACAATATCAGTGTTGCATCGCCAATGTGAACGTCCAAGGGGTACAGTAAACCTGCAGTGGTTCATCGGAAACTATTACTGAACTCATAGGATCTGTTCCAAACACAGACCGCTTGAAGGATTACTTACTTGAACAGAAGTCAGCATCGTGCCTGTTGTATTCAATTCCGATACAATATCTGTGTTGCATCGTCACTGTGAACGTCCAAGGGTTACAGTGAACCTGCAGTGGTTCATCAGAAACTATTACTGAACTCATAGGATCGGTTCCAAACACAGACTGCTTGAAGTATTACTCACTTGGACAGAAGTCGGCATCGTGCCTGTTGTATTCAATTCCGATACAATATCAGTGTTGCATCGTCACTGTGAACGTCCAAGGGTTACAGTGAACCTGCAGTGGTTCATCGGAAACTATTACTGAACTCATAGGATCGGTTTCAAACACAGACCGGTTGAAGTATTACTCACTTGGACAGAAGTCGGCATCGTGCCTGTTGTATTCAATTCCGATACAATATCAGTGTTGCATCGTCACTGTGAACGTCCAAGGGTTACAGTGAACCTGCAGTGCTTCATCGGAAACTATTCCTGAACTTATCGGATCGGTTCCAAACACAGACCACTTGAAGTATTACTCATTTGGGCAGAGGTTGGCATCATGCCTGTTGTATCCAATTCCGATACAATATCAGTGTTGCATCGTCACTGTGAACGTCCAAGGGTTACAGTGAACCTGCAGTGGTTCATCGGAAACTATTACTGAACTCATAGGATCGGTTCCAAACACAGACCGCTTGAAGTATTAATCACTTGGACAGAAGTCGGCATCGTACCTGATGTATTCAATTCCGATACAATATCACTGTTGCATCGTCACTGTGAACGTCCAGGGGTTACAGTGAACCTGCAGTGGTTCATCGGAATCTATTACTGAACTCATAGGATCTGTTCAAAACACAGACCGCTTGAAGTATTACTCACTTGGACAGAGGTCGGCATCGTGCCTGTTGTATTCAATTCCGATACAATATCAGTGTTGCATCGTCACTGTGAACGTCCAAGGGTTACAGTGAACCTGCAGTGGTTCATCGGAAACTATTACTGAACTCATTGGATCGGTTCCAAACACAGACCGCTTGAAGTATTACTCTTTTGGACAGAAGTCAGCATCGTGCCTGGTGTATTCAACTCTGATACAATATCAGTGTTGCATCGTCACTGTGAACGTCCAAGGGTTACAGTGAACCTGCAGTGGTTCATCGGAAACTATTACTTAACTCATAGGATCGGTTCCAAACACAGACCGCTTGAAGTATTACTCACTTGGGCAGAAGTTGGCATCGTGCCTGTTGTATTCAATTCCGATACAATATCAGTGTTGCATCGTCACTGTGAACGTCCAAGGGTTACAGTGAACCTGCAGTGGTTCATCGGAAACTATTACTGAACTCATAGGATCGGTTCCAAACACAGACCACTTGAAGTATTACTCAATTGGACAGAAGTCGGAATCGTGCCTGTTGTATTCAATTCCGATACAATGTCAGTGTTGCATCGTCACTGTGAACGCCCCAGGGTTACAGTGAACCTGCAGTGGTTCATCGGAAACTATTACTGAACTCATAGGATCGGTTCCAAATACAGACCGCTTGAAGTATTACTCACTTGGACAGAAGTCGGCATCATGCATGATGTATTCAATTCCGATACAATATCAGTGTTGCATCGTCACTGCGAAGGTCCAGGGGTTACAGTGAACCTGCAGTGGTTCATCGGAAACTATTACTGAACTCATAGGATCTCTTCCAAACACAGACCGCTTGAAGTATTACTCACTTGGACAGATGTCGGCATCGTGCCTGTTGTATTCAATTCCGATACAATATCAGTGTTGCATCGTCACTGTGAACGTCCAGGGGTTACAGCGAACCTGCAGTGGTTCATCCGAAACTATTACTGAACTCATTGGATCGGTTCCAAACACAGACCGCTTGAAGTATTACTCACTTGGACAGAAGTCGGCATCGTGCCTGTTGTATTCAATTCCGATACAATATCAGTGTTGCATCGTCACTGTGATCGTCCAAGGGTTACAGTGAACCTGCAGAGGTTCATCGTAAACTATTACTGAACTCATAGGATGGGTTCCAAACACAGACCGCTTGAAGTATTACTCACTTGGACAGAAGTTGTCATCGTGCCTGTTGTATTCAATTCCGATACAATATCAGTGTTGCATCGTCACTGTGAACGTCCAAGGGTTACAGTGAACCTGTAGTGGTTCATCAAAATCTATTACTGAACTCATAGGTTCGGTTCCAAACACAGACCGCTTGAAGTATTACTCACTTGGACAGAAGGCGGCATCGTGCCTGTTGTATTCAATTCCGATACAATATCAGTGTTGCATCGTCAATGTGAACTTCCAAGGGGTACAGGAAACCTGCAGTGGTTCATCGGAAACTATTACTGAACTCATAGGATCGGTTCCAAACACAGACTGCTTGAAGGATTACTTACTTGAACAGAAGTCGGCATCGTGCCTGTTGTATTCAATTCCGATACAATATCAGTGTTCCATCGTCACTGTGAACGTCTAAGGGTTACAGTGAACCTGCAGTGGTTCATCGGAAACTATTACTGAACTCATAGGATCGGTTCCAAACACAGACCGCTTGAAGTATTACTCAATTGGACAGAAGTCGGCATCGTGCCTGTTGTATTCAATTCCGATACTATATCAGTGTTGCAACGTCACTGTGAACGTCCAAGGGTTACAGTGAACCTGCAGTGGTTCATCTGAAACTATTACTGAACTCATAGGATCGGTTCCAAACATAGACCCCATGAAGTATTACTCACTTGGACAGAAGTCGGAATCGTGCCTGTTGTATTCAATTCCGATACAATATCAGTGTTGCATCGTCACTGTGAACGTCCAAGGGTTACAGTGAACCTGCAGTGGTTCATCGGAAACTATTACTGAACTCATAGGATCGGTTCCAAACACAGACCGCTTGAAGTATTACTCACTTGGACAGAAGTCGGCATCGTACCTGATGTATTCAATTCCGATACAATATCACTGTTGCATCGTCACTGTGAACGTTCAAGGGTTACAGTGAACCTGCAATGGTTCATCGGAAACTATTACTGAACTCATAGGATCGATTCCAAACACAGACCGCTTGAAGTATTACTCAATTGGACAGAAGTCGGAATCGTGCCTGTTGTATTCAATTCCGATAAAATGTCGGTGTTGCATCGTCACTGTGAACGCCCCAGGGTTACAGTGAACCTGCAGTGGTTCATCGGAAACTATTACTGAACTCATAGGATCGGTTCCAAATACAGACCGCTTGAAGTATTACTCACTTGGACAGAAGTCGGCATCATGCCTGATGTATTCAATTCCGATAGAATATCAGTGTTGCATCGTCACTGCGAAGGTCCAGGGGTTACAGTGAACCTGAAGTGGTTCATCGGAAACTATTACTGAACTCATAGGATCTCTTCCAAACACAGACCGCTTGAAGTATTACTCACTTGGACAGATGTCGGCATCGTGCCTGTTGTATTCAATTCCGATACAATATCAGTGTTGCATCGTCACTGTGAACGTCCAGGGGTTACAGCGAACCTGCAGTGGTTCATCGGAAACTATTACTGAACTCATTGGATCGGTTCCAAACACAGACCGCTTGAAGTATTACTCACTTGGACAGAAGTCGGCATCGTGCCTGTTGTATTCAATTCCGATACAATATCAGTGTTGCATCGTCACTGTGATCGTCCAAGGGTTACAGTGAACCTGCAGAGGTTCATCGGAAACTATTACTGAACTCATAGGATGGGTTCCAAACACAGACCGCTTGAAGTATTACTCACTTGGACAGAAGTTGTCATCGTGCCTGTTGTATTCAATTCCGATACAATATCAGTGTTGCATCGTCACTGTGAACGTCCAAGGGTTACAGTGAACCTGCAGTGGTTGATCGGAAACTATTACTGAGCTCATAGTATCGGTTATAAACACAGACCGCTTGAAGTACTACTCACTTGGGCAGAAGTTGGCATCGTGCCTGTTGCATTCAGTTCCGATACAATATCAGTGTTGCATCGTCACTGTGAACGTCCAAGGGTTACAGTGAACCTGCTGTGGTTCATCGGAAACTATTACTGAACTCATAGGATCGGTTCCAAACACAGACCGGTTGAAGTATTACTCACTTGGACAGAAGTCGGCATCGTGCCTGTTGTATTCAATTCCGATACAATATCAGTGTTGCATCGTCACTGTGAACGTCCAAGGGTTACAGTGAACCTGCAGTGGTTCATCGGAAACTATTACTGAACTTATAGGATCGGTTCCAAACACAGACCGCTTGAAGTACTACTCACTTGGGCAGAAGTTGGCATCGTGCCTGTTGCATTCAGTTCCGATACAATATCAGTGTTGCATCGTCACTGTGAACGTCCAAGGGTTACTGTGAACCTGCAGTGGCTCATCGGAAACTATTACTGAACTCATAGGATCGGTTCCAAACACAGACCGCTTGAAGTATTACTCACTTGGACAGAAGTCGGCATCGTGCCTGTTGTATTCAATTTCCGATACAATGTCAGTGTTTATCGTCAATGTGAATGTCCAAGGGTTACAGTGAACCTGCAGTGGTACATCGGAAACTATTACTGAACTCATAGGATCGGTTCCAAGCACAGACCGCTTGAAGTATTACTCAATTGGACAGAAGTCGGCAGCGTGCCTGTTGTATTCAATTCCGATACAATATCAGTGTTGCATCGTCACTGTGAAGGTCCAAGGGTAACAGTGAACCTGCAGTGGTTTATCGGATACTGTTACTGAACTCATAGGATCGGTTCCAAACACAGACCGCTTGAAGTATTAATCACTTGGACAGAAGTCGGAATCGTGCCTGTTGTATTAAATTCTGATACAATATCAGTGTTGCATCGTCACTGTGAACGTCCAAGAGTTACAGTGAACCTGCAGTGGTTCATCTGAAACTATTACTGAACTCATAGGATCGGTTCCAAACACAGACCGCTTGAAGTATTACTCACTTGGACAGAAGTCGGCATCGTACCTGATGTATTCAATTCCGATACAATATCAGCGTTGCATCGTCGCTGTGAACGTCCAGGGGTTACAGTGAACCTGCAGTGGTTCATCGGAATCTATTACTGAACTCATAGGATCTGTTCCAAACACAGACCGCTTGAAGTATTACTCACTTGGACAGAAGTCGGCATCGTGCGTGTTGTATTCAATTCCGATACAATATCAGTGTTGCATCGTCACTGTGAACGTCCAAGGGATACAGTGAACCTGCAGTGGTTTATCGGATACTATTACTGAACTCATAGGATCAGTTCCAAACACAGACCGCTTGAAGTATTACTCACTTGGACAGAAGTCGGAATCGTGCCTGTTGTATTAAATTCCGATACAATATCAGTGTTGCATCGTCACTGTGAACGTCCAAGGGTTACAGTAAACCTGCAGTGGTTCATCGGAAACTATTACTGAACTCATAGGATCGGTTCCACACACAGACTGCTTGAAGTATTACTCACTTGGACAGAAGTCGGCATCGTACCTGATGTATTCAATTCCGATACAATATCAGTGTTGCATCGTCACTGTGAACGTCCAGGGGTTACAGTGTACCCGCAGTTGTTCATCGGAATCTATTACTGAACTCATAGGATCTGTTCCAAACACAGACCGCTTGAAGTATTACTCACTTGGACAGAAGTCAGCATCGTGCCTGTTGTATTCAATTCCGATACAATATCAGTGTTGCATCGTCACTGTGAACGTCCAGGGGTTACAGTGACCAAGCAGTGGTTCATCGGAAACTATTACTGAACTCATAGGATCGGTTCCAAACACAGACCACTTGAAGTATTACTAACTTGGACAGAAGTCGGCATCGTGCCTGTTGTATTAAATTCCGATACAATATCAGTGTTGCATCGTCACTGTGAACGTCCAAGGGTTACAGTGAACCTGCAGTGGTTGATCGGAAACTATTACTGAGCTCATAGGATCGGTTATAAACACAGACCGCTTGAAGTATTACACACTTGGACAGAAGTCGGCATCGTGCCTGTTGTATTCAATTCCGATACAATATCAGTGTTACATCGTCACTGTGAACGTCCAAGGGTTACAGTGAACCTGCAGTGGTTGATCGTGAACTATTACTGAGCTCATAGGATCGGTTATAAAAACAGACCGCTTGAAGTATTACACACTTGGACAGAAGTCGGCATCGTGCCTGTTGTATTCAATTCCCGATACAATATCAGTGTTTATCGTCACTGTGAACGTCCAGGGGTTACAGCGAACCTGCAGTGGTTCATCGGAAACTATTACTGAACTCATTGGATCGGTTCCAAACACAGACCGCTTGAAGTATTACTCACTTGGACAGAAGTCGGCATCGTGCCTGTTGTATTCAATTCCGATACAATATCAGTGTTGCATCGTCACTGTGATCGTCCAAGGGTTACAGTGAACCTGCAGAGGTTCATCGGAAACTATTACTGAACTCATAGGATGGGTTCCAAACACAGACCGCTTGAAGTATTACTCACTTGGACAGAAGTTGTCATCGTGCCTGTTGTATTCAATTCCGATACAATATCAGTGTTGCATCGTCACTGTGAACGTCCAAGGGTTACAGTGAACCTGCAGTGGTTGATCGGAAACTATTACTGAGCTCATAGGATCGGTTATAAACACAGACCGCTTGAAGTACTACTCACTTGGGCAGAAGTTGGCATCGTGCCTGTTGCATTCAGTTCCGATACAATATCAGTGTTGCATCGTCACTGTGAACGTCCAAGGGTTACAGTGAACCTGCTGTGGTTCATCGGAAACTATTACTGAACTCATAGGATCGGTTCCAAACACAGACCGGTTGAAGTATTACTCACTTGGACAGAAGTCGGCATCGTGCCTGTTGTATTCAATTCCGATACAATATCAGTGTTGCATCGTCACTGTGAACGTCCAAGGGTTACAGTGAACCTGCAGTGGTTCATCGGAAACTATTACTGAACTTATAGGATCGGTTCCAAACACAGACCGCTTGAAGTACTACTCACTTGGGCAGAAGTTGGCATCGTGCCTGTTGCATTCAGTTCCGATACAATATCAGTGTTGCATCGTCACTGTGAACGTCCAAGGGTTACTGTGAACCTGCAGTGGCTCATCGGAAACTATTACTGAACTCATAGGATCGGTTCCAAACACAGACCGCTTGAAGTATTACTCACTTGGACAGAAGTCGGCATCGTGCCTGTTGTATTCAATTTCCGATACAATGTCAGTGTTTATCGTCAATGTGAATGTCCAAGGGTTACAGTGAACCTGCAGTGGTACATCGGAAACTATTACTGAACTCATAGGATCGGTTCCAAGCACAGACCGCTTGAAGTATTACTCAATTGGACAGAAGTCGGCAGCGTGCCTGTTGTATTCAATTCCGATACAATATCAGTGTTGCATCGTCACTGTGAAGGTCCAAGGGTAACAGTGAACCTGCAGTGGTTTATCGGATACTATTACTGAACTCATAGGATCGGTTCCAAACACAGACCGCTTGAAGTATTAATCACTTGGACAGAAGTCGGAATCGTGCCTGTTGTATTAAATTCTGATACAATATCAGTGTTGCATCGTCACTGTGAACGTCCAAGAGTTACAGTGAACCTGCAGTGGTTCATCTGAAACTATTACTGAACTCATAGGATCGGTTCCAAACACAGACCGCTTGAAGTATTACTCACTTGGACAGAAGTCGGCATCGTACCTGATGTATTCAATTCCGATACAATATCAGCGTTGCATCGTCGCTGTGAACGTCCAGGGGTTACAGTGAACCTGCAGTGGTTCATCGGAATCTATTACTGAACTCATAGGATCTGTTCCAAACACAGACCGCTTGAAGTATTACTCACTTGGACAGAAGTCGGCATCGTGCCTGTTGTATTCAATTCCGATACAATATCAGTGTTGCATCGTCACTGTGAACGTCCAAGGGATACAGTGAACCTGCAGTGGTTTATCGGATACTATTACTGAACTCATAGGATCAGTTCCAAACACAGACCGCTTGAAGTATTACTCACGTTGACAGAAGTCGGAATCGTGCCTGTTGTATTAAATTCCGATACAATATCAGTGTTGCATCGTCACTGTGAACGTCCAAGGGTTACAGTAAACCTGCAGTGGTTCATCGGAAACTATTACTGAACTCATAGGATCGGTTCCACACACAGACTGCTTGAAGTATTACTCACTTGGACAGAAGTCGGCATCGTACCTGATGTATTCAATTCCGATACAATATCAGTGTTGCATCGTCACTGTGAACGTCCAGGGGTTACAGTGTACCCGCAGTTGTTCATCGGAATCTATTACTGAACTCATAGGATCTGTTCCAAACACAGACCGCTTGAAGTATTACTCACTTGGACAGAAGTCAGCATCGTGCCTGTTGTATTCAATTCCGATACAATATCAGTGTTGCATCGTCACTGTGAACGTCCAGGGGTTACAGTGACCAAGCAGTGGTTCATCGGAAACTATTACTGAACTCATAGGATCGGTTCCAAACACAGACCACTTGAAGTATTACTAACTTGGACAGAAGTCGGCATCGTGCCTGTTGTATTCAATTCCGATACAATATCAGTGTTGCATCGTCACTGTGAACGTCCAAGGGTTACAGTGAACCTGCAGTGGTTGATCGGAAACTATTACTGAGCTCATAGGATCGGTTATAAACACAGACCGCTTGAAGTATTACACACTTGGACAGAAGTCGGCATCGTGCCTGTTGTATTCAATTCCGATACAATATCAGTGTTACATCGTCACTGTGAACGTCCAAGGGTTACAGTGAACCTGCAGTGGTTGATCGGAAACTATTACTGAGCTCATAGGATCGGTTATAAAAACAGACCGCTTGAAGTATTACACACTTGGACAGAAGTCGGCATCGTGCCTGTTGTATTCAATTCCCGATACAATATCAGTGTTTATCGTCACTGTGAACGTCCAAGGGTTACAGTGAACCTGCAGTGGTACATCGGAAACTATTACTGAACTCATAGGATCGGTTCCAAACACAGACCGCTTGAAGTATTACTCACTTGGACAGAAGTCGGTAGCGTGCCTGTTGTATTTAATTCCGATACAATATCAGTGTTGCATCGTCACTGTGAACGTCCAAGGGAAACAGTGAACCTGCAGTGGTTTGTCGGATACTATTACTGAGCTCATAGGATCGGTTCCAAACACAGACCGCTTGAAGTATTACTCACTTGGACAGAAGTCGGAATCGTGCCTGTTGTATTAAATTCCGATACAATATCAGTGTTGCATCGTCACTGTGAACGTCCAAGGGTTACAGTGAACCTGCAGTGGTTCATCGGAAACTATTACTGAACTCATAGGATCGGTTCCAAACACAGACCGCTTGAAGTATTACTCACTCGGACAGAAGTCGGCATCGTACCTGATGTATTCAATTCCGATACAATATCAGTGTTGCATCGTCACTGTGAACGTCCAGGGGTTACAGTGAACCTGCAGTGGTTCATCGGAATCCATTACTGAACTCATAGGATCTGTTCCAAACACAGACCGCTTGAAGTATTACTCACTTGGACAGAAGTCGGCATCGTGCCTGTTGTAATCAATTCCGATACAATATCAGTGTTGCATCGTCACTGTGAACGTCCAAGGGTTACAGTGAACAAGCAGTGGTTCATCGGAATCTATTACTGAACTCATAGGATCGGTTCCAAACACAGACCGCTTGAAGTATTACTCACTTGGACAGAAGTCGGCATCGTGCCTGTTGTATTCAATTCCGATACAATATCAGTGTTGCATCGTCACTGTGAACGTCCAAGGGTTACAGTGAACCTGCAGTGGTTGATCGGAAACTATTACTGAACTCATAGGATCGATTATAAACACAGACCGCTTGAAGTATTACTCACTTGGACAGAAGTCGGCATCGTGCCAGTTGTATTCAATTCTGATACAATATCAGTGTTGCATCGTCACTGTGAACGTCCAAGGGTAACAGTGAACTTGTAGTGGTTCATCGGAAACTATTACTGAACTCATAGGATCGGTTCCAAACACAGACCGCTTGAAGTATTACTCACTTGGACAGAAGTCGGCATCGTGCCTGTTGTATTCAATTCCGATACAATATCAGTGTTGCATCGTCACTGTGAACGTCCAAGGGTTACAGTAAACCTGCAGTGGTTCATCGGAAACTATTACTGAACTCATAGCATCGGTTCCAAACACAGACCACTTGAAGTATTACTCACTTGGACAGAAGTCGGCATCGTACCTGATGTATTCAATTCCGATACAATATCAGTGTTGCATCGTCACTGTTAACGTCCAGGGGTTACAGTGAACCTGCAGTGGTTCATCGGAATCTATTACTGAACTCATAGGATCTGTTCCAAACACAGACCGCTTGAAGTATTACTCACTTGGACAGAAGTCGGCATCGTGCCTGTTGTATTCAATTCCGATACAATATCAGTGTTGCATCGTCACTGTGAACGTCCAAGGGTTACAGTGAACAAGCAGTGGTTCATCGGAAACTATTACTGAACTCATAGGATCGGTTCCAAACACAGACCGCTTGAAGTATTACTCACTTGGACAGAAGTCGGCATTGTGCCTGTTGTATTAAATTCCGATACAATATCAGTGTTGCATCGTCACTGTGAACGTCCAAGGGTTACAGTGAACCTGCAGTGGTTGATCGGAAACTATTACTGAACTCATAGGATCGGTTATAAACACAGACCGCTTGAAGTATTACTCACTTGGATAGAAGTCGGCATCGTGCCTGTTGTATTCAATTCTGATACAATATCAGTGTTGCATCGTCACTGTGAACGTCCAAGGGTAACAGTGAACTTGCAGTGGTTCATCGGAAACTATTACTGAACTCATAGGATCGGTTCCAAACACAGACCGCTTGAAGTATTACTCTCTTGGACAGATGTCGGCATCGTGCCTGTTGTATTCAATTCCGATACAATATCAGTGTTGCATCGTCACTGTGAACGTCCAAGGGTTACAGTGAACATGCAGTGGTTCATCGGAAACTATTACTGAACTCATAGGATCGGTTCCAAACACAGACCGCTTGAAGTATTACTCACTTGGACAGAAGTCGGCATCGTGCCTGTTGTATTCAATTCCGATACAATATCAGTGTTGCATCGTCACTGTGAACGTCCAAGGGTTACAGTGAACCTGCAGTGGTTCATCTGAAACTATTACTGAACTCATAGGATCGGTTCCAAACATAGACCCCTTGAAGTATTCCTCACTTGGACAGAAGTCGGCATCGTGCCTGTTGTATTCAATTCCCTATACAATATCAGTGTTTATCGTCACTGTGAACGTCCAAGGGTTACAGTGAACCTGCAGTGGTACATCGGAAACTATTACTGAACTCATAGGATCGGTTCCAAACACAGACCGCTTGAAGTATTACTCACTTGGACAGAAGTCGGCAGCGTGCCTGTTGTATTCAATTCCGATACAATAGCTGTGTTGCATCGTCACTGTGAACGTCCAAGGGATACAGTGACCCTGCAGTGGTTTATCGGATACTATTACTGAGCTCATAGGATCGGTTCCAAACACAGACCGCTTGAAGTATTACTCACTTGGACAGAAGTCGGAAACGTGCCTGTTGTATTAAATTCCGATACAATATCAGTGTTGCATCGTCACTGTGAACGTCCAAGGGTTACAGTGAACCTGCAGTGGTTCATCGGAAACTATTACTGAACTCTTAGGATCGGTTCCAAACACAGACCGCTTGAAGTATTACTCACTTGGACAGAAGTCGGCATCGTACCTGATGTATTCAATTCCGATACAATATCAGTGTTGCATCGTCACTGTGAACGTCCAGGGGTTACAGTGAACCTGCAGTGGTTCATCGGAATCTATTACTGAACTCATAGGATCTGTTCCAAACACAGACCGCTTGAAGTATTACTCACTTGGACAGAAGTCGGCATCGTGCCTGTTGTATTCAATTCCGATACAATAGCTGTGTTGCATCGTCACTGTGAACGTCCAAGGGTTACAGTGAACAAGCAGTGGTTCATCGGAATCTATTACTGAACTCATAGGATCGGTACCAAACACGGACCGCTTGAAGTATTACTCACTTGGACAGAAGTCGGCATCGTGCCTGTTGTATTCAATTCCGATACAATATCAGTGTTGCATCGTCACTGTGAACGTCCAAGGGTTACAGTGAACCTGCAGTGGTTGATCGGAAACTATTACTGAGCTCATAGGATCGGTTATAAACACAGACCGCTTGAAGTATTACACACTTGGACAGAAGTCGGCATCGTGCCTGTTGTATTCAATTCCGATACAATATCAGTGTTACATCGTCACTGTGAACGTCCAAGGGTTACAGTGAACCTGCAGTGGTTGATCGGAAACTATTACTGAGCTCATAGGATCGGTTATAAAAACAGACCGCTTGAAGTATTACACACTTGGACAGAAGTCGGCATCGTGCCTGTTGTATTCAATTCCCGATACAATATCAGTGTTTATCGTCACTGTGAACGTCCAAGGGTTACAGTGAACCTGCAGTGGTACATCGGAAACTATTACTGAACTCATAGGATCGGTTCCAAACACAGACCGCTTGAAGTATTACTCACTTGGACAGAAGTCGGCAGCGTGCCTGTTGTATTTAATTCCGATACAATATCAGTGTTGCATCGTCACTGTGAACGTCCAAGGGAAACAGTGAACCTGCAGTGGTTTGTCGGATACTATTACTGAGCTCATAGGATCGGTTCCAAACACAGACCGCTTGAAGTATTACTCACTTGGACAGAAGTCGGAATCGTGCCTGTTGTATTAAATTCCGATACAATATCAGTGTTGCATCGTCACTGTGAACGTCCAAGGGTTACAGTGAACCTGCAGTGGTTCATCGGAAACTATTACTGAACTCATAGGATCGGTTCCAAACACAGACCGCTTGAAGTATTACTCACTCGGACAGAAGTCGGCATCGTACCTGATGTATTCAATTCCGATACAATATCAGTGTTGCATCGTCACTGTGAACGTCCAGGGGTTACAGTGAACCTGCAGTGGTTCATCGGAATCTATTACTGAACTCATAGGATCTGTTCCAAACACAGACCGCTTGAAGTATTACTCACTTGGACAGAAGTCGGCATCGTGCCTGTTGTAATCAATTCCGATACAATATCAGTGTTGCATCGTCACTGTGAACGTCCAAGGGTTACAGTGAACAAGCAGTGGTTCATCGGAATCTATTACTGAACTCATAGGATCGGTTCCAAACACAGACCGCTTGAAGTATTACTCACTTGGACAGAAGTCGGCATCGTGCCTGTTGTATTCAATTCCGATACAATATCAGTGTTGCATCGTCACTGTGAACGTCCAAGGGTTACAGTGAACCTGCAGTGGTTGATCGGAAACTATTACTGAACTCATAGGATCGGTTATAAACACAGACCGCTTGAAGTATTACTCACTTGGACAGAAGTCGGCATCGTGCCTGATGTATTCAATTCTGATACAATATCAGTGTTGCATCGTCACTGTGAACGTCCAAGGGTAACAGTGAACTTGTAGTGGTTCATCGGAAACTATTACTGAACTCATAGGATCGGTTCCAAACACAGACCGCTTGAAGTATTACTCACTTGGACAGAAGTCGGCATCGTGCCTGTTGTATTCAATTCCGATACAATATCAGTGTTGCATCGTCACTGTGAACGTCCAAGGGTTACAGTAAACCTGCAGTGGTTCATCGGAAACTATTACTGAACTCATAGCATCGGTTCCAAACACAGACCGCTTGAAGTATTACTCACTTGGACAGAAGTCGACATCGTACCTGATGTATTCAATTCCGATACAATATCAGTGTTGCATCGTCACTGTTAAAGTCCAGGGGTTACAGTGAACCTGCAGTGGTTCATCGGAATCTATTACTGAACTCATAGGATCTGTTCCAAACACAGACCGCTTGAAGTATTACTCACTTGGACAGAAGTCGGCATCGTGCCTGTTGTATTCAATTCCGATACAATATCAGTGTTGCATCGTCACTGTGAACGTCCAAGGGTTACAGTGAACAAGCAGTGGTTCATCGGAAACTATTACTGAACTCATAGGATCGGTTCCAAACACAGACCGCTTGAAGTATTACTCACTTGGACAGAAGTCGGCATTGTGCCTGTTGTATTAAATTCCGATACAATATCAGTGTTGCATCGTCACTGTGAACGTCCAAGGGTTACAGTGAACCTGCAGTGGTTGATCGGAAACTATTACTGAACTCATAGGATCGGTTATAAACACAGACCGCTTGAAGTATTACTCACTTGGATAGAAGTCGGCATCGTGCCTGTTGTATTCAATTCTGATACAATATCAGTGTTGCATCGTCACTGTGAACGTCCAAGGGTAACAGTGAACTTGCAGTGGTTCATCGGAAACTATTACTGAACTCATAGGATCGGTTCCAAACACAGACCGCTTGAAGTATTACTCTCTTGGACAGATGTCGGCATCGTGCCTGTTGTATTCAATTCCGATACAATATCAGTGTTGCATCGTCACTGTGAACGTCCAAGGGTTACAGTGAACCTGCAGTGGTTCATCGGAAACTATTACTGAACTCATAGGATCGGTTCCAAACACAGACCGCTTGAAGTATTACTCACTTGGACAGAAGTCGGCATCGTGCCTGTTGTATTCAATTCCGATACAATATCAGTGTTGCATCGTCACTGTGAACGTCCAAGGGTTACAGTGAACCTGCAGTGGTTCATCTGAAACTATTACTGAACTCATAGGATCGGTTCCAAACATAGACCCCTTGAAGTATTACTCACTTGGACAGAAGTCGGCATCGTGCCTGTTGTATTCAATTCCCTATACAATATCAGTGTTTATCGTCACTGTGAACGTCCAAGGGTTACAGTGAACCTGCAGTGGTACATCGGAAACTATTACTGAACTCATAGGATCGGTTCCAAACACAGACCGCTTGAAGTATTACTCACTTGGACAGAAGTCGGCAGCGTGCCTGTTGTATTCAATTCCGATACAATAGCTGTGTTGCATCGTCACTGTGAACGTCCAAGGGATACAGTGACCCTGCAGTGGTTTATCGGATACTATTACTGAGCTCATAGGATCGGTTCCAAACACAGACCGCTTGAAGTATTACTCACTTGGACAGAAGTCGGAAACGTGCCTGTTGTATTAAATTCCGATACAATATCAGTGTTGCATCGTCACTCTGAACGTCCAAGGGTTACAGTGAACCTGCAGTGGTTCATCGGAAACTATTACTGAACTCTTAGGATCGGTTCCAAACACAGACCGCTTGAAGTATTACTCACTTGGACAGAAGTCGGCATCGTACCTGATGTATTCAATTCCGATACAATATCAGTGTTGCATCGTCACTGTGAACGTCCAGGGGTTACAGTGAACCTGCAGTGGTTCATCGGAATCTATTACTGAACTCATAGGATCTGTTCCAAACACAGACCGCTTGAAGTATTACTCACTTGGACAGAAGTCGGCATCGTGCCTGTTGTATTCAATTCCGATACAATATCAGTGTTGCATCGTCACTGTGAACGTCCAAGGGTTACAGTGAACAAGCAGTGGTTCATCGGAATCTATTACTGAACTCATAGGATCGGTACCAAACACGGACCGCTTGAAGTATTACTCACTTGGACAGAAGTCGGCATCGTGCCTGTTGTATTCAATTCCGATACAATATCAGTGTTGCATCGTCACTGTGAACGTCCAAGGGTTACAGTGAACCTGCAGTGGTTGATCGGAAACTATTACTGAACTCATAGGATCGGTTCCAAACACAGACCGCTTGAAGTATTACTCACTTGGACAGAAGTCGGCATCGTGCCTGTTGTATTCAATTCCGATACAATATCAGTGTTGCATCGTCACTGTGAACGTCCAAGGGTTACAGTGAACAAGCAGTGGTTCATCGGAATCTATTACTGAACTCATAGGATCGGTTCCAAACACAGACCGCTTGAAGTTTTACTCACTTGGACAGAAGTCGGCATCGTGCCTGTTGTATTCAATTCCGATACAATATCAGTGTTGCATCGTCACTGTGAACGTCCAAGGGTTACAGTGAACCTGCAGTGGTTGATCGGAAACTATTACTGAACTCATAGGATCGGTTATAAACTCAGACCGCTTGAAGTACTACTCACTTGGACAGAAGTCGGCATCGTGCCTGTTGTATTCAATTCTGATACAATTTCAGTGTTGCATCGTCACTGTGAACGTCCAAGGGTAACAGTGAACTTGTAGTGGTTCATCGGAAACTATTACTGAACTCATAGGATCGGTTCCAAACACAGACCGCTTGAAGTATTACTCACTTGGACAGAAGTCGGCATCGTGCCTGTTGTATTCATTTCCGATACAATATCAGTGTTGCATCGTCACTCTGAACGTCCAAGGGTTACAGTAAACCTGCAGTGGTTCATCGGAAACTATTACTGAACTCATAGGATCGGTTCCAAACACAGACCGCTTGAAGTATTACTCACTTGGACAGAAGTCGGAATAGTGCCTATTGTATTAAATTCCGATACAATATCAGTGTTGCATCGTCACTGTTAACGTCCAGGGGTTACAGTGAACCTGCAGTGGTTCATCGGAATCTATTACTGAACTCATAGTATCTGTTCCAAACACAGACTGCTTGAAGTATTACTCACTTGGACAGAAGTCGGCATCGTGCCTGTTGTATTCAATTCCGATACAATATCAGTGTTGCATCGTCACTGTGAACGTCCAAGGGTTACAGTGAACAAGCAGTGGTTCATCGGAAACTATTACTGAACTCATAGGATCGGTTCCAAACACAGACCGCTTGAAGTATTACTCACTTGGACAGAAGTCGGCATTGTGCCTGTTGTATTAAATTCCGATACAATATCAGTGTTGCATCGTCACTGTGAACGTCCAAGGGTTACAGTGAACCTGCAGTGGTTGATCGGAAACTATTACTGAACTCATAGGATCGGTTATAAACACAGACCGCTTGAAGTATTACTCACTTGGATAGAAGTCGGCATCGTGCCTGTTGTATTCAATTCTGATACAATATCAGTGTTGCATCGTCACTGTGAACGTCCAAGGGTAACAGTGAACTTGCAGTGGTTCATCGGAAACTATTACTGAACTCATAGGATCGGTTCCAATCACAGACCTCTTGAAGTATTACTCTCTTGGACAGAAGTCGGCATCGTGCCTGTTGTATTCAATTCCGATACAATATCAGTGTTGCATCGTCACTGTGAACGTCCAAGGGTTACAGTGAACCTGCAGTGGTTCATCGGAAACTATTACTGAACTCATAGGATCGGTTCCAAACACAGAGCGCTTGAAGTATTACTCACTTGGACAGAAGTCGGCATCGTGCCTGTTGTATTCAATTCCGATACAATATCAGTGTTGCATCGTCACTGTGAACGTCCAAGGGTTACAGTGAACCTGCAGTGGTTCATCTGAAACTATTACTGAACTCATAGGATCGGTTCCAAACATAGACCCCTTGAAGTATTACTCACTTGGACAGAAGTCGGCATCGTGCCTGTTGTATTCAATTCCCTATACAATATCAGTGTTTATCGTCACTGTGAACGTCCAAGGGTTACAGTGAACCTGCAGTGGTTCATCGGAAACTATTACTGAACTCATAGGATCGGTTCCAAATACAGACCGCTTGAAGTATTACTCACTTGGACAGAAGTCGGCAGCGTGCCTGTTGTATTCAATTCCGATACAATAGCAGTGTTGCATCGTCACTGTGAACGTCCAAGGGATACAGTGACCCTGCAGTGGTTTATCGGATACTATTACTGAGCTCATAGGATCGGTTCCAAACACAGACCGATTGAAGTATTACTCACTTGGACAGAAGTCGGAATCGTGCCTGTTGTATTAAATTCCGATACAATACCAGTGTTGCATCGTCACTGTGAACGTCCAAGGGTTACAGTGAACCTGCAGTGGTTCATCGGAAACTATTACTGAACTCATAGGATCGGTTCCAAACACAGACCGCTTGAAGTATTACTCACTTGGACAGAAGTCGGCATCGTACCTGATGTATTGAATTCCGATACAATATCAGTGTTGCATCGTCACTGTGAACGTCCAGGGGTTACAGTGAACCTGCAGTGGTTCATCGGAATCTATTACTGAACTCATACGATCTGTTCCAAACACAGACCGCTTGAAGTATTACTCACTTGGACAGAAGTCGGCATCGTGCCTGTTGTATTCAATTCCGATACAATATCAGTGTTGCATCGTCACTGTGAACGTCCAAGGGTTACAGTGAACAAGCAGTGGTTCATCGGAATCTATTACTGAACTCATAGGATCGGTTCCAAACACAGACCGCTTGAAGTATTACTCACTTGGACAGAAGTCGGCATCGTGCCTGTTGTATTCAATTCCGATACAATATCAGTGTTGCATCGTCACTGTGAACGTCCAAGGGTTACAGTGAACCTGCAGTGGTTGATCGGAAACTATAACTGAACTCATAGGATCGGTTATAAACACAGACCGCTTGAAGTATTACTCACTTGGACAGAAGTCGTCATCGTGCCTGTTGTATTCAATTCTGATACAATATCAGTGTTGCATCGTCACTGTGAACGTCCAAGGGTAACAGTGAACTTGCAGTGGTTCATCGGAAACTATTACTGAACTCATAGGATCGGTTCCAAACACAGACCGCTTGAAGTATTACTCACTTGGACAGAAGTCGGCATCGTGCCTGTTGTATTCAATTCCGATACAATATCAGTGTTGCATCGTCAATGTGAAGGTCCAAGGGTTACAGTGAACCTGCAGTGGTTCATCGGAAACTATTACTGTACTCATAGGATCGGTTCCAAACACAGACCACTTGAAGTATTACTCACTTGGACAGAAGTCGTCATCGTGCATGTTGTATTCAATTCCGATACAATATCAGTGTTGCATCGTCACTGTGAACGTCCAAGGGTACACGTGAACCTGCAGTGGTTCATCGGAAACTATTACTGAACTCATAGGATCGGTTCCAAACACAGACCGCTTGAAGTATTACTCACTTGGACAGAAGACGGCATCGTGCCTGTTGTATTCAATTCCGATACAATATCAGTGTTGAATCGTCACTGTGAACGTCCAAGGGTTACAGTGAACCTGCAGTGGTTCATCGGAAACTATTACTGAACTCATAGGATCGGTTCCAAACACAGACCGGTTGAAGTATTACTCACTTGGACAGAAGTCGGCATCGTGCCTGTTGTATTCAATTCCGATACAATATCAGTGTTGCATCGTCACTGTGAACGTCCAAGGGTTACAGTGAACCTGCAGTGGTTCATCGGAAACTATTACTGAACTCATAGGATCGGTTCCAAACACAGACCGGTTGAAGTACTACTCACTTGGACAGAAGTCGGCATCGTGCCTGTTGTATTCAATTCCCGATACAATGTCTGTGTTTATCGTCACTGTGAACGTCCAAGGGTTACAGTGAACCTGCAGTGGTACATCGGAAACTATTGCTGAACTCATAGGATCGGTTCCAAACACAGACCGCTTGAAGTATTACTCACTTGGACAGAAGTCGGCAGCGTGCCTGTTGTATTCAATTCCGATACAATATCTGTGTTGCATCGTCACTGTGAACGTCCAAGGGATACAGTGAACCTGCAGTGGTTTATCGGATACTATTACTGAACACATAGGATCGGTTCCAAACACAGACCGCTTGAAGTATTACTCACTTTTACAGAAGTCGGAATCGTGCCTGTTGTATTCAATTCCGATACAGTATCAGTGTTGCATCGTCACTGTGAACGTCCAAGGGTTACAGTGAACCTGCAGTGGTTGATCGGAAACTATTACTGAACTCATAGGATCGGTTCCAAACACAGACCGCTTGAAGTATTACTCACTTGGACAGAAGTCGGCATCGTACCTGATGTATTCAATTCCGATACAATATCAGCGTTGCATCGTCACTGTGAACGTCCAGGGGTTACAGTGAACCTGCAGTGGTTCATCGGAATCTATTACTGAACTCATAGGATCTGTTCCAAACACAGACCGCTTGAAGTATTACTCACTTGGACAGAAGTCGGCATCGTGCCTGTTGTATTCAATTCCGATACAATATCAGTGTTGCATTGTCACTGTGGACGTCCAAGGGTTACAGTGAACCTGCGGTGGTTCATTGGAAACTATTACTGAACTCATAGGATCGGTTCGAAACACAGACCGCTTGAAGTATTACTCACTTGGACAGAAGACGGCATCGTGCCTGTTGTATTCAATTCCGATACAATATCAGTGTTGCATCGTCACTGTGAACGTCCAAGTGTTACAGTGAACCTGCAGTGGTTCATCTGAAACTATTACTGAACTCATAGGATCGGTTCCAAACATGGACCCCTTGAAGTATTACTCACTTTGACAGAAGTCGGCATCGTGCCTGTTGTATTCAATTCCCGATACAATATCAGTGTTTATCGTCACTGTGAACGTCCAAGGGTTACAGTGAACCTGCAGTGGTACATCGGAAACTATTACTGAACTCATAGGATCGGTTCCAAACACAGACCGCTTGAAGTATTACTCACTTGTACAGAAGTCGGCAGCGTGCCTGTTGTATTCAATTCCGATAAAATATCAGTGTTGCATCGTCACTGTGAACGTCCAAGGGATACAGTGAACCTGCAGTGGTTTATCGGATACTATTACTGAACTCATAGGATCGGTTCCAAACACAGACCGCTTGAAGTATTTCTCACTTGGACAGAAGTCGGAATCGTGCCTGTTGTATTAAATTCCGATACAATATCAGTGTTGCATCGTCAGTGTGAACGTCCAAGGGTTACAGTGAACCTGCAGTGGTTCATCAGAAACTATTACTGAACTCATAGGATCGGTTCCAAACACAGACCGCTTGAAGTATTACTCACTTGGACAGAAGTCGGCATCGTACCTGATGTATTCAATTCCGATACAATATCAGTGTTGCATCGTCACTGTGAACGTCCAGGGGTTACAGTGAAGCTGCAGTGGTTCATCGGAATCTATTACTGAACTCATAGGATCGGTTCCAAACACAGACCGCTTGAAGTATTACTCACTTGGACAGAAGTCGGCATCGTGCCTGTTGTATTCAATTCCGATACAATATCAGTGTTGCATCGTCACTGTGAACGTCCAAGGGTTACAGTGAACCTGCAGTGGTTGATCGGAAACTATTACTGAACTCATAGGATCGGTTCCAAACACAGACCGCTTGAAGTATTACTCACTTGGACAGAAGTCGGCATCGTGCCTGTTGTATTCAATTCCGATACAATATCAATGTTGCATCGTCACTGTGAACGTCCAAGGGTTACAGTGAACCTGCAGTGGTTGATCGGAAACTATTACTGAACTCATAGGATCGGTTATAAACACAGACCGCTTGAAGTATTACTCACTTGGACAGAAGTCGGCATCGTGCCTGTTGTATTTAATTCTGATACAATATCAGTGTTGCATCGTCACTGTGAACGTCCAAGGGTAACTGTGAACTTGCAGTGGTTCATCGGAAACTATTACTGTACTGATAGGATCGGTTCCAAACACAGACCGCTTGAAGTATTACTCACTTGGACAGAAGTCGTCATCGTGCCTGTTGTATTCAATTCCGATACAATATCAGTGTTGCATCGTCACTGTGAACGTCCAAGGGAATAAGTGAACCTGCAGTGGTTCATCGGAAACTATTACTGAACTCATAGGAACGGTTCCACTAACAGACCGCTTGCAGTATTACTAACTTGGACAGAAGTCGGCATCGTGCCTGTTGTATTCAATTCCGATACAATATCAGTGTTGCATCGTCACTGTGAACCTCCAAGGGTTTCAGTGAACCTGCAGTGGTTCATCAAAAACTATTACTGAACTCATAGGATGGGTTCCAATCACAGACCGCTTGAAGTATTATTCACTTAGACAGAAGTCGGCATAGTGCGAGTTGTATTCAATTCCGATACAATATCAGTGTTTTATCGTCACTGTGAACGTCCAGGGGTTACAGTGAACCTGCAGTGGTTCATCGGAAACTATTACTGAACTCATAGGATCGGTTCAAACACAGACCGCTTGAAGTATTACTCACTAGGGACAGATGTCGGCATCGTGCCTGTTGTAATCAATTCCGATACAATATCAGTGTTGCATCGTCACTGTGATGGTCCAAGGGTAACAGTGAACCTGCAGTGGTTGATCGGAAACTATTACTGAACTCATAGGATCGGTTCCAAACACAGACCGCTTGAAGTATTACTCACTTGGACAGAAGTCGGTATCGTGCCTGTTGTATTCAATTCCGATAAAATATCAGTTTCGCATCGTAACTGTGAACGTCCAAGGTTTACAGTGAACCTGCAGTGGTTCACCGGAAACTATTACTGAACTCATAGGATCGGTTCCAACACAGACCGCTTGAAGTATTACTCACTTTGACAGAAGTCGGCATCGTGCCTGTTGTATTCAATTCCGATACAATATCAGTGTTGCATCGTCACTGTGAACGTCCAAGGGTTACACTGAACCTGCAGTGGTTCATCGGAAACTATTACTGAACTCATAGGATCGGTTCCAAACACAGACCGCTTGAAGTATTACTCACTTGGACAGAAGTCGTCATCGTGCCTGTTGTATTCAATTCCGATACAATATCAGTGATGCATCGTCACTGTGAACGTCCAAGGGTACAAGTGAACCTGCAGTGGTTCATCGGAAACTATTACTGAACTCATAGGAACAATTCCAATAACAGACCGCTTGAAGTATTACTAACTTGGACAGAAGTCGGCATCGTGCCTGTTGTATTCAATTCCGATACAATATCAGTGTTGCATCGTCACTGTGAACCTCCAAGGGTTACAGTGAACCTGCAGTGGTTCATCGGAATCTATTACTGAACTCATAGGATCTGTTCCAAACACAGACCGCTTGAAGTGTTACTCACTTGGACAGAAGTCGGCATCGTGCCTGTTGTATTCAATTCCGATACAATATCAGTGTTGCATCGTCACTGTGAACGTCCAAGGGTTACAGTGAACCTGCAGTGGTTCATCAGAAACTATTACTGAACTCATAGGATCGGTTCCAAACACAGACCGCTTGAAGTATTACTCACTTGGACAGAAGTCGGCATCGTGCCTGTTGTATTCAATTCCGATACAATATCAGTGTTGCATCGTCACTGTGAACGTCCAAGGGTTACAGTGAACCTGCAGTGGTTGATCGGAAACTATTACTGAACTCATAGGATCGGTTATAAACACAGACCGCTTGAGGTATTACTCACTTGGACAGAAGTCGGCATCGTGCCTGTTGTATTCAATTCTGATACAATATCAGTGTAGCATCGTCACTGTGAACGTCCAAGGGTAACAGTGAACTTGCAGTGGTTCATCGGAAACTATTACTGAACTCATAGGATCGGTTCCAAACACAGACCGCTTGAAGTATTACTCACTTGGACAGAAGTCGGCATCGTGCCTGTTGTATTCAATTCCGATATAATATCAGTGTTGCATCGTCAATGTGACGGTCCAAGGGTTACAGTGAACCTGCAGTGGTTCATCGGAAACTATTACTGAACTCATAGGATCGGTTATAAACACAGACCGCTTGAAGTATTACTCACTTGGACAGAAGTCGGCATCGTGCCTGTTGTATTTAATTCTGATACAATATCAGTGTTGCATCGTCACTGTGAACGTCCAAGGGTAACTGTGAACTTGCAGTGGTTCATCGGAAACTATTACTGTACTGATAGGATCGGTTCCAAACACAGACCGCTTGAAGTATTACTCACTTGGACAGAAGTCGGCATCGTGCCTGTTGTATTCAATTCCGATACAATATCAGTGTTGCATCGTCACTATGAACCTCCAAGGGTTTCAGTGAATCTGCAGTGGTTCATCAAAAACTATTACTGAACTCATAGGATGGGTTCCAAACACTGACCGCTTGAAGTATTACTCACTTGGACAGAAGTTGGCATAGTGCGAGTTGTATTCAATTTCGATACAATATCAGTGTTTTATCGTCACTGTGAACGTCCAAGGGTTACAGTGAACTTCCAGTGGTTCATCGGAAACTAGTACTGAACTCTTAGGATCGGTTCCAAACACAGGCCGCTTGAAGTATTACTCACTTGGACAAAAGTCGGCATCGTGCCTGTTGTGTTCAATTCCAGAACAATATCAGTGTTGCATCGACACTGTGAAGGTCCAAAGGTAACAGTGAACCTGCAGTGGTTGATCGGAAGCTATTACTGAACTCATAGGATCGGTTCCAAACACAGACTGCTTGAAGTATTACTCACTTGGACAGAAGTCGGTATCGTGCCTGTTGTATTCAATTGCGATAAAATATCAGTTTCGCATCGTAACTGTGAACGTCCAAGGTTTACAGTGAACCTGCAGTGGTTCACCGGAAACTATTAGTGAACTCATAGGATCGGTTCCAACACAGACCGCTTGAAGTATTACTCAATTTGACAGAAGTCGGCATCGTGCCTGTTGTATTCAATTTCGATACAATATCAGTGTTGCATCGTCACTGTGAACGTCCAAGGGTTACACTGAACCTGCAGTGGTTCATCGGAAACTATTACTGAACTCATAGGATCGGTTCCAACACAGACCGCTAGAAGTATTACTCACTTGGACAGAAGTCGTCATCGTGCCTGTTGTATTCAATTCCGATACAATATCAGTGTTGCATCGTCACTGTGAACGTCCAAGGGTACAAGTGAACCTGCAGTGGTTCATCGGAAACTATTACTGAACTCATAGGAACGGTTCCAATAACAGACCGCTTGAAGTATTACTAACTTGGACAGAAGTCGTCATCGTGCCTGTTGTATTCAATTCCGATACAATATCAGTGTTGCATCGTCACTGTGAACCTCCAAGGGTTACAGTGAACCTGCAGTGGTTCATCAAAAACTATTACTGAACTCATAGGATGGGTTCCAAACACAGACCGCTTGAAGTATTACTCACTTGGACAGAAGTCGAGATAGTGCGAGTTGTATTCAATTCCGATACAATATCAGTGTTTTATCGTCACTGTGAACGTCCAAGGGTTACAGTGAACCTGCAGTGGTTCATCGGAAACTATTACTGAACTCATAGGATCGGTTCCAAACACAGACCGCTTGAAGTATTACTCACTTGGACAGAAGTCGGCGTCGTGCCTGTTGTATTCAATTCCGATACAATATCAGTGTTGCATCGTCACTGTGAAGGTCCAAGGGTAACAGTGAACCTGCAGTGGTTGATCGGAAACTATTACTGAACTCATAGGATCGGTTCCAAACATAGACCGCTTGAAGTATTACTCACTTGGACAGAAGTCGGCATCGTGCCTGTTGTATTCAATTCCCGATACAATATCTGTATTTATCGTCACTGTGAACGTCCAAGGGTTACAGTGAACCTGCAGTGGTACATCGGAAACTATTACTGAACTCATAGGATCGGTTCCAAACACAGACCGCTTGAAGTATTACTCACTTGGACAGAAGTCGGCAGCGTGCCTGTTGTATTCAATTCCGATACAATATTAGTGTTGCATCGTCACTGTGAACGTCCAAGGGATACAGTGAACCTGCAGTGGCTAACGGATACTATTACTGAACTCATAGGATCGGTTCCAAACACAGACCGCTTGAAGTATTACTCACTTGGACAGAAGTCGGAATAGTGCCTGTTGTATTAAATTCCGATACAATATCAGTGTTGCATCGTCACTGTGAACGTCCAAGGGTAACAGTGAACCTGCAGTGGTTCATTGGAAACTATTACTGAACTCATAGGATCGGTTCCAAACACAGACCGCTTGAAGTATTACTCGCTTGGACAGAAGTCGGCATCGTACCTGATGTATTCAATTCCGATACAATATCAGTGTTGCATCGTCACTGTGAACTTCCAGGGGTTACAGTGAACCCGCAGTGGTTCATCGGAATCTATTACTGAACTCATAGAATCGGTTCCAAACACAGACCGCTTGAAGTATTACTCACTTGGACAGAAGTCGGCATCGTGCCTGTTGTATTCAATTCCGATACAATATCAGTGTTGCATCGTCACTGTGAACGTCCAAGGGTTACAGTGAACCTGCAGTGGTTCATCGGAAACTATTACTGAACTCATAGGATCGGATACAAACACAGCTCGCTTGAAGTATTACTCACTTGGACAGAAGTCGGCATCGTGCCTGTTGTATTCAATTCCGACACAATATCAGTGTTGCATCGTCACTGTGAACGTCCAAGGGTTACAGTGAACCTGCAGTGGTTCATCGGAATCTATTACTGAACTCATAGGATCTGTTCCAAACACAGACCGCTTGAAGTATTACTCACTTGGACAGATGTCGGCATCGTGCCTGTTGTATTCAATTCCGATACAATATCAGTGTTGCATCGTCACTGTGAACGTCCAAGGGTTACAGTGAACCTGCAGTGGTTCATCAGAAACTATTACTGAACTCATAGGATCGGTTCCAAACACAGACCGCTTGAAGTATTACTCACTTGGACAGAAGTCGGCATCGTGCCTGTTGTATTCAATTCCGATACAATATCAGTGTTGCATCGTCACTGTGAACGTCCAAGGGTTACAGTGAACCTGCAGTGGTTCATCGGAAACTATTACTGAACTCATAGGATCGGTTATAAACACAGACCGCTTGAGGTATTACTCACTTGGACAGAAGTCGGCATCGTGCCTGTTGTATTCAATTCTGATACAATATCAGTGTAGCATCGTCACTGTGAACGTCCAAGGGTAACAGTGAACTTGCAGTGGTTCATCGGAAACTATTACTGAACTCATAGGATCGGTTCCAAACACAGACCGCTTGAAGTATTACTCACTTGGACACAAGTCGGCATCGTGCCTGTTGTATTCAATTCCGATACAATATCAGTGTTGCATCGTCAATGTGACGGTCCAAGGGTTACAGTGAACCTGTAGTGGTTCATCGGAAACTATTACTGTACTCATAGGTTCGGTTCCAAACACAGACCGCTTGAAGTATTACTCACTTGGACAGAAGTCGTCATCGTGCCTGTTGTATTCAATTACGATAGAATATCAGTGTTGCATCGTCACTGTGAACGTCCAAGGGTACAAGTGAACCTGCAGTGGTTCATCGGAAACTATTACTGAACTCATAGGAACGGTTCCAATAACAGACCGCTTGAAGTATTACTAACTTTCACAGAAGTCGGCATCGTGCCTGTTGTATTCAATTCCGATACAATATCAGTGTTGCATCGTCACTATGAACCTCCAAGGGTTTCAGTGAATCTGCAGTGGTTCATCAAAAACTATTACTGAACTCATAGGATGGGTTCCAAACACAGACCGCTTGAAGTATTACTCACTTGGACAGAAGTCGGCATAGTGCGAGTTGTATTCAATTTCGATACAATATCAGTGTTTTATCGTCACTGTGAACGTCCAAGGGTTACAGTGAACTTCCAGTGGTTCATCGGAAACTAGTACTGAACTCTTAGGATCGGTTCCAAACACAGACCGCTTGAAGTATTACTCACTTGGACAAAAGTCGGCATCGTGCCTGTTGTGTTGAATTGCAGAACAATATCAGTGTTGCATCGTCACTGTGAAGGTCCAAGGGTAACAGTGAACCTGCAGTGGTTGATCGGAAACTATTACTGAACTCATAGGATCGGTTCCAAACACAGACTGCTTGAAGTATTACTCACTTGGACAGAAGTCGGTATCGTGCCTGTTGTATTCAATTGCGATAAAATATCAGTTTCGCATCGTAACTGTGAACGTCCAAGGTTTACAGTGAACCTGCAGTGGTTCACCGGAAACTATTAGTGAACTCATAGGATCGGTTCCAACACAGACCGCTTGAAGTATTACTCAATTTGACAGAAGTCGGCATCGTGCCTGTTGTATTCAATTCCGATACAATATCAGTGTTGCATCGTCACTGTGAACGTCCAAGGGTTACACTGAACCTGCAGTGGTTCATCGGAAACTATTACTGAACTCATAGGATCGGTTCCAACACAGACCGCGGGAAGTATTACTCACTTGGACAGAAGTCGTCATCGTGCCTGTTGTATTCAATTCCGATACAATATCAGTGTTGCATCGTCACTGTGAACGTCCAAGGGTACAAGTGAACCTGCAGTGGTTCATCGGAAACTATTACTGAACTCATTGGAACGGTTCCAATAACAGACCGCTTGAAGTATTACTAACTTGGACAGAAGTCGTCATCGTGCCTGTTGTATTCAATTCCGATACAATATCAGTGTTGCATCGTCACTGTGAACCTCCAAGGGTTACAGTGAACCTGCAGTGGTTCATCAAAATCTATTACTGAACTCATAGGATGGGTTCCAAACACAGACCGCTTGAAGTATTACTCACTTGGACAGAAGTCGAGATAGTGCGAGTTGTATTCAATTCCGATACAATATCAGTGTTTTATCGTCACTGTGAACGTCCAAGGGTTACAGTGAACCTGCAGTGGTTCATCGGAAACTATTACTGAACTCATAGGATCGGTTCCAAACACAGACCGCTTGAAGTATTACTCACTTGGACAGAAGTCGGCGTCGTGCCTGTTGTATTCAATTCCGATACAATATCAGTGTTGCATCGTCACTGTGAAGGTCCAAGGGTAACAGTGAACCTGCAGTGGTTGATCGGAAACTATTACTGAACTCATAGGATCGGTTCCAAACATAGACCGCTTGAAGTATTACTCACTTGGACAGAAGTCGGCATCGTGCCTGTTGTATTCAATTCCCGATACAATATCTGTATTTATCGTCACTGTGAACGTAAAAGGGTTACAGTGAACCTGCAGTGGTACATCGGAAACTATTACTGAACTCATAGGATCGGTTCCAAACACAGACCGCTTGAAGTATTACTCACTTGGACAGAAGTCGGCAGCGTGCCTGTTGTATTCAATTCTGATACAATATTAGTGTTGCATCGTCACTGTGAACGTCCAAGGGATACAGTGAACCTGCAGTGGTTTATCGGATACTATTACTGAACTCATAGGATCGGTTCCAAACACAGACCGCTTGAAGTATTACTCACTTGGACAGAAGTCGGAATAGTGCCTGTTGTATTAAATTCCGATGCAATATCAGTGTTGCATCGTCACTGTGAACGTCCAAGGGTTACAGTGAACCTGCAGTGGTTCATTGGAAACTATTACTGAACTCATAGGATCGGTTCCAAACACAGACCGCTTGAAGTATTACTCACTTGGACAGAAGTCGGCATCGTACCTGATGTATTCAATTCTGATACAATATCAGTGTTGCATCGTCACTGTGAACGTCCAGGGGTTACAGTGAACCCGCAGTGGTTCATCGGAATCTATTACTGAACTCATAGAATCGGTTCCAAACACAGACCGCTTGAAGTATTACTCACTTGGACAGAAGTCGGCATCGTGCCTGTTGTATTCAATTCCGATACAATATCAGTGTTGCATCGTCACTGTGAACGTCCAAGGGTTACAGTGAACCTGCAGTGGTTCATCGGAAACTATTACTGAACTCATAGGATCGGATACAAACACAGCTCGCTTGAAGTATTACTCACTTGGACAGAAGTCGGCATCGTGCCTGTTGTATTCAATTCCGACACAATATCAGAGTTGCATCGTCACTGTGAACGTCCAAGGGTTACAGTGAACCTGCAGTGGTTGATCGGAAACTATTACTGAACTCATAGGATCGGTTATAAACACAGACCGCTTGAAGTATTACTCACTTGGACAGAAGTCCGCATCGTGCCTGTTGTATTCAATTCTGATACAATATAAGTGTTGCATCGTCACTGTGAACGTCCAAGGGTAACAGTGAACATGCAGTGGTTCATCGGAAACTATTACTGAACTCATAGGATCGGTTCCAAACACAGACCGCTTGAAGTATTACTCACTTGGACAGAAGTCGGCATCGTGCCTGTTGTATTCAATTCCGATACAATATCAGTGTTGCATCGTCAATGTGAAGGTCCAAGGGTTAC